>NC_080163.1:203497507-203564970 GCF_950295315.1 Erinaceus europaeus | reverse complement strand
AATAACAACAAAGAATGGCTTCATTGCGGGCGTGTCCACAAGGCCCATATGTGCCCCCACAAGCATGAGCAGGAACAGACTTCTGTCCAGGGTCACACTGAAGCGATGTTGACGGAAAGCTAGCCCATCACCACACCTTCCCCGTTGTCTCTCCGGGAGAAGCCCCCAGCGCGTGTCCCCCTCCGGTCAGATCAGACCATCTGCCTTCCCTCTGGCAAGCCCCCTCCTCCCCTCCCCTCTGCCCCTTTTGAAATGATGAGGAGAAAGCAATTTTTAAAGCAATTTCTCCCCATTCACTTGCGGAAATTAGTTTGAGGTGAGCTGTTCTGTGGTCTGTCCGGGCAGCTCTCCATCTTGGCCTTTCAAGAGAGAATGTCCAGAGAAGTCCAGCTGACACACCTGCCTTCCGCCAGCATGCCCTCTCCTCTCTCCTGGGACATCCATCTTTAGGGAGAGCCGGGCTGTCTGACCCACGTGTGATGGTTTTTTTCCCCTTACATTTCAGTAATGTGATGCTACTTTTCCTCATTTTATTTATCTTTAATTTTTAAACCTTTATTTATTTATTTACTTATTTATTTATTTCCCCCCTTTTGTTGCCTTTGCTGCTTTTCATTGTTGTTGTAGTTATTATTGTTGTTGTTTTTGATGTCGTCGTTGTTGGATAGGACAGAGAGAAATGGAGAGAGGAGGGGAAGACAGAGAGGGGGAGAGAAAGACAGACACCTGCAGACCTGCTTCACCGCCTGTGAAGCGACTCCCCTGCAGGTGGGGAGCCAGGGGCTCGAACCGCGATCCTTACGCTGGTCCTTGTGCTTCACATTACTGAAATGTAAGGAAATAAACCATCACATGGGAGTCAGACAGCCCGGCTATCCCTAAAGACGGGATCCTTACGCAGGTCCTTGCGCTTCCCGCCACCTGAGCTTAACCTGCTGCGCTACCACCGGACTCCCAAACCTTTATTTGTTTATTGGCTAGAGACAGCCAGAAATCCAGGGGGAAGGGGGTGATAGAGAGGGAGAGAGATACAGAGAGACACCTGCCGCCCTGCTCCACCACTTTAAAAAGATAGAAAGGGAGACTGAGAAAGAGATGAGAGACAGACAGGAAGAGAAAGACAGAGAGGAGAGGGAGAACACGCCAGGAACCCCGCCACCATCCACGTAGCAGCCCTGGTATTCTCCACTGTGCTCCCAGCTGGTGCCCAGTTCCAGTCCAGGGCCCCACACACAGAAGGGTGTGCACTCTACCTGCAGAACTATGTCCCTCCTCCTCCCCCATTAAAAAAAAAAAAGATTTCTCAGAGGGGTAGATAGCATAATGGTTTTGCAAAGAGACTCATTCCTGAGGCTCCAAAGTCCCAGGTTCAATCTTCTGACCACCATAAGCCAAAGCTGAGCAGTGTTCTGGTAAAACAAAACACATTTACTTTTAAAATATATTTTTTTTAATTGGGAAGAGACAGAGAGAAATAGAGAGGGCAATGGGGACATAGAGAAGGAGAGAGACAGACAGACACCTGCAGCCCTGCTTCACCATTCGTGAAAGCTTTCCCCCTGCAGGTGGGGACCAGGGACTTGAACCCAGGTCCTTGTGCCCTGTAATGTGTGCTCAACCAGGTGCACCACTGCCTGGCCCCTAAGATTTATTTATTTCATAGAGGGGCCAGGCAGTGGCGCACCTGGTTAAGCACACATAGTACTAAGTGCAAGGACTGTGCAAGGATCTGGGTTTGAGCACCCACATGCGCGGGGGGGGGGGGGGGTTGCTTCCCAAGTGGTGAATCAGGTCTGCAGGTGTCTCTCTGTCTCTCCCCCTCCTCTCTCAGTTTCTCTCTGACCTATCCAATAAAGTGGGAAAAAAAATGGCCTCCAGGAGCAGTGGGTTCCTAGTGCCAGCACCAAGCTGCAGCGATAACCCTGGAGGCAAAATAAATGAATGAACAAGTAAAAAAGTAAATAAATCAGTGATTGCTTTCGTGAGAGAGAGAAACGAGGTCACCTGCATGTCCTGTGACCGACCTGCTGAGGCATGTCCCTGACTACTGTGTGGTGTTTTTTTTCTTAACAAAATCAGATAGAAAGTAACTTAGATCTAACATTTTACTAGCAACCAGAAGCAAGAAGAAATCAACACCCAATCACCTTTTGCACAAGTGGTCTATTTGTTCAGATTTTCCAAGGTGACCCTCACTCCACATTCAGAGAGGACCAACCCCACTAAGGCTGCCCCCTGCACCCTGACTCAACCCCCTTCCCCTCCCCCCTTTGTCCCCAGTCCCCTGGGGTCCCCTCCAAGACAGCCTGTGTGTGGGCACAGAGCAGGCCCTGGGAGGTCTTTGCAGCTGGGTGCTTTGAGGAGACCCAAACCCCAGAGACCCCTGCAGCCATGCAGCCAGGATGGCTACAGCCAGCCCTCCACACAGCCCAGCTCCTTCAGCACCCCATCCACGGAGCTGGACAACCACAGCCCAACCACCACCCCAAGGTCTGCTCAGCAAGGTGCTGGCTGGTCTGCCTCTTGGAAACACCTTCTGGTGCATCTGCCTCACCTCCTTGCAGGCTGGAGCGCGACCAGCTGAGCAGGGCCCAGGCCCCTCACGCCCTCACCCTCAGAAAGCTGAGCCTTGGCCTCAAGCACAGGGGGGATTCTAGCCTCAGGGAGCCAGGCGGCCCTGGGGGGGGGGGGACAAAACAAAAAGGGGCCTGGACAAGTAGTCAACCATCTAGTTTGCATGGGTAGTTTTAGCTAGCACTTACACTAAGGAAACAATTCCTGGACTTTGAAGGCCAAGTTGTTGGAGGGCAGCTTAGGGAGAGCAGCACCCTCCCCCTGCCCCTGCACCCTCCCCCTGCACCTTCCCCCTGCACCCTCCCCCTTGAACCCTGCACCCTCCCCTGCACCCTCCCCCTGCAGGCAGCCAGGAGCAGGCCCAGGTCAGGCCCAGAAGCCCAGTGTGTCTGTACATGCTGCCCCAGCTCCCTCCCTCCCTGACTGCAGAGGCCACAACATGCAGATGGAGGCAGAGGGGACCCTGGAGACAGAGGCTGAAGCTCATCCCCTGAGGACCCTGCCTTCCCCACAAGGGACCAGAGAGCTGGGGACCAGTGGGCTGGGGTCTCTCTCTCTCTCCACACCCCCCCCAGAAGGGACTAGAAAGTTGGGGAGACCAGGGGCTGGAGTCTCTCTCTGTCTCACTCTCCATTCCCCTCCCCCAGAAGGGACTAGAAAGCTGGGGAGATCAGGGGCTGGAGTCTCTCTCTCTCTCTCTCTCTTTCTCTCTCTCTTTCTCTCCATCCCCTGAGGATCTTGCTTTCCCCAGGAGGCTAGAGTCTCTCTCTCTCTCTCTGTCTCTGTCTCTCTTTCTCCCTTTCATGTCTCCACGGCTTGTACCTTCCCCTTTTCTGTCCTTACTTTCTCCCAATCAATGCTCCTCTTCTCCCTGAAACACGACTGTCTCTCTCTGTGAGTCAGTCTAGACCCCACAGGAGGGAGCTGGGGAGTAGACCCCTTCTGCCAGAGCAGAGCTTTGAATTAGAGGAGACCTAGAAGATTTTAAGGCTTCATTTCACAAAACCAGGATTAACGATTAGTGAGCCTGGCTGGCTTGTTGCTGTGCACAGGACAGGAAGATGTATGGTTCTGCTGAGGATGTGAGTGCCTGTCTATCTGAATAGCTTCCTGAATATTCCTGAATCTCTGTGGCCCGGGCCCCAGGACAATGACATCACCTGCTAGTACCAGCTTCTTGCCTCTAAGCTCAGATAGAGAATTTAATCCTCGCAGAAGCAATTTCCCAAGAAAACAGACATAACAGAGATTACCAGGGCTTTTCTTTTCACACACAAATCTGTTAATAACATCGTAGGTCTGGTGTTCAGTAACCATTCAGAAAGCAGGAAACAACATTTCCAAAAAAGGCCTCTGCATGGCCTGGTGCCATGAGGTGGAAATAGCCCAGTGAAAGAGCCTTGAGAATTCTTGCAGGTCTCCCCATCCTTCTTTCTTTTTTTTGGGGGGGGGGGTGGGATTGATTAAGATTTCAAGCTAAGCCCACAGAGCGAGCTCAAAAAATTTCCTTTAAGTGTTTTGTGAGAGTGAGAACTCAGTGTCCTTCAGTGATGTTCCTTTGTTCCGACCAAAAACATGAAGCTGGCAAACGCATCAACTAAACATGAAGTGTGACTTCCCTCTGCCTTCAGCTACCCTCTCCTACAGCAATTCCGAGAGAGAGAGAGAGAGAGAGAGAGAGAGAGAGAAATAGAGAGAGAGGAGGGGAATGTGTATTCAGAGTGGAGCCGTTTTTACAACAACAATTTTAGATTTCCTTTATGTTTGTATACAGCAAAGACTGCAGCTGTCCCTAGACCACCTTCCCTCTCCCTCTCTCAGGCTTTATGTCCTTAACTCTTTTTGTGGAAGTGACAGGACCCCGGAGTCAGCCTAAGCCCTCTGGCTGAGGGTGGAGTTGAGCCGGGCCAGTCTTCCTGTGTTGCCTTGTGCCAACCGCTAGCTAGCCTTGCTACAGTCCAGGAGGTCGTCACTCATCTAAGTCATGTTTCTTCTTTGTCTTTCTTACCTTTTATTTGTTGGATAGAATCAAGAGGGACGAGGGAGACAGAGAGGGAGAGAGACCCCTGCAGCCCTGCTTCACCACTTGTGAAGCTTTCCCCCTGCAGGTGGGGACCAGGGGTTTGAACCTGGGTCCTTGTGCCCTGCGATGTGTGCGCTCAACCAGGTGCGCCACCATCAGCTCCCCTTTTTTTTACACAGAACATATGAGCGGAATGATCAAATTGTTATTTGTTCTTCTGTCTGGCTTATCTCACCACCAGCCTCTTGGTTGATTCATGTTGTAAATGTCTAGAACCTGTTGACTTCATAGCTAGAGGGTCACTTCTTTATGTATGTAGGCTACACATTTTTAATTTTGGGGGTGGGTTGATCTTTAATTCTTATCCATTTACCAACTGATTAGTCCAAGTCACCTTCCCCCCACCCCTCAAAGTCATCTTATTGGGGAAAAATGGTGTGAAAGGCAGTTGTTGTTACATGAGTCTAATGCATCTTCTTCTCTTCACTGACATCCACCTGGTTAGTGCAAACTCTCCCTCTCCCTCTCCCTCTCCTTCTCTCCTTCTCTCCCTCTCCCTCTCCTTCTCTCCTTCTCTCCCTCTCCCTCTCCCCCTCTCCCCCTCTCCCCCTCCCCTGCTTTCCCTCTCCCTCTCTCCCTCCCTACCCATCTCTCCCTCTACCCATCTCTCCCTCTCCCCCTCTTCCCCTCCCCCACTTTCCCTCTCCCTCTCTCCCTCCCTCCCCTCTCTCCCTCTCCCCCTCTCTCTCTTCTCCCTCTCCCCCTCTCCCTCTTCTCCCCCTCCGTCTCATGCACACCCATCTCTCTCTCTTGCACACCCCCCCCACATATTGCATAATTAAATTCATACTGAGCGTCTCCGAATAGACAACCTCTTCAATGAAGAGAGCAAGCAAGGTAAGAGGCTCCCGGGGGTGGGGTGGGGTGGGTGGGGACAGGGGCTGCAGCTGAGAGCTTCCCTACGGAGACTTTCTTTATGGCACAAGGAGAACCTGCTGGGACCCATGGTGAGGGTTGCATAACAGGCAGCAGAGGCAGTACTGCATCACGCTCTCTATAAAGCGGCTGGAATGATTCCTTCTCAGTTATGTGAACATCATTTCACTCATAGACTACACACTCCAGGAGCTTGCAAAACAAGATTCCTGCCATCATTTCTCTACTGTCTTTTCCTATACTTGATTTCAGGTACACTTAAAAAAAATTATTTCTTTATTAGGGAATTAATGTTTTACATTCAACAGTAAATACAATAGTTTGTACATGCATAACATTCCCCAGTTTCCCATATAACAATACAACCCCCACTAGGTCCTCTGTCATCCTTCTTGGACCTGTATTCTCCCCACCCACCCACCCCAGAGTCTTTTACTTTGGTGCAGTACGCCAATTTGAGTTCAGGTTCTACTTGTGTTTTCTCTTCTGATCTTGTTTTTAAACTTCTGCCTGAGAGTGAGATCATCCCATATTCATCCTTCTGTTTCTGACTTATTTTACTTAACATGAATTTTTCAAGGTCCATCCAAGATCGGCTGAAAACGGTGAAATCACTATTTTTTACAGCTAAGTAGTATGTATTCCATTGTGTATACAGACCACAACTTGCTCAGCCACTCATCTGTTGTTGGACACCTGGGTGGCTTCCAGGTTTGGCTATTACAAATTGTGCTGCCAAGAACATATGTGTACACAGATCTTTTTGGATGGATGTGTTGGGTTCCTTAGGATCTATCCCCAGGAGGGGAATTGCAGGGTCATAGGGTAGGTCCATTTCTAGCCTTCTGAGAGTTCTCCAGACTGTTCTCCACAGAGGTTGGACCAATTTACATTCCCACCAGCAGTGCAGGAGGGTTCCTTTGACCTCACACCCTCTCCAGCATTTGCTGCTGTTACCTTTTCTGATGTGTGACATTCTCACAGGAGTGAGGTGGTATCTCATTGTTGTCTTTATTTGCATTTCTCTGACAATCAGAGACTTGGAGCATTTTTTCATGTGTTTCTCGGCCTTTTGGATCTCTTCTGTGGTGAATATTCTGCCCATGTCCTCCCCCCATTTTTGGATGGGGTTATTTGTTGTCTTGTTGTTGAGTTTGGCAAGCTCTTTATATATGTTGGTTATTAAACTCTTGTCTGATGTATGGCATGTAAAGAGCTTCTCCCATTCTGTGAGGGGTCTCTTAGTTTGGGTAGTGGTTTCTTTTGCTGTGAAGAAGCTTTTTAATTTGATGTAGTCCCATAGGTTTATACCTGCCTTAGTCTTCTTTGTAATTGGATTTGTTTCATTGAAGATGTCTTTAAAATTTATGCAGAAAAGAGTTCTGCCAATATCTTCCTCTAAGTATCTGATAGTTTGTGGTCTAACCTCCAAGTCCTTGATCCACTTGGAATTTACTTTTGTATTTGGTGAAATACAGCGATTCAGTTTCATTCTTCTGCATGTTTCAACCCATTGTTTCCTACACCATTTGTTGAAGAGACTCTGCTTTCCCCATTTAATAGTCTGGGCCTCTTTGTCAAAGATTAGATGTCCATACGTGTGGGGCCTCACTTCTGGGCTCTCAATTCTATTCCACTGGTCAGTGTGTCTGTTCATGTTCCAGTACCAAGCAGTTTTGATGACAATGGCCCTATAATACAGTTTGAGATCTGGGAGTGTGATGCCTCCAGTTCTGTTCTTTTTTCTCAAGATTGTTTTGGCAATTCTAGGTCTTTTCTGGTTCCAGATAAACATTTGTAGCATTTTTTCTATTCTCCTAAAAAATGTGCTTGGGATCTTGATGGGGTTCAGCTACACTTTTATGATCGCCAGCCCTTGGGATTTACTTCCTGGGCGTAGTGCTTAGTATCTGAAACGCGTACAGTGTGTCGATAAAGGGTGTTATTTGTCAAGTCCTGTCCTGGCCATTAGAACAAGTGTTTGCTAGCATGAGTGTCTGCTTTCTTTTCGATCAGCTTTGAGTTTAGGTGGTGTGGGGGTGCTGGAACTAGGAATCTAGTGCCTCAGATATGAAAGTCAGATATGAATTTACACACCCTTTATGCTATGTCCCCTGACCCACAGCCTCTGAGCATGGGGGTTAGAACCCAGAGGGAGAGGGGGCCGGGCGGTAGCGCAGCAGGTTAAGCGCACGCAGGTGGCGCAAAGCACAAGGACCGGCGTAAGGATCCCAGTTCGAACCTCTGGCTCCCCACCTGCAGGGGAGTCGCTTTACAAGTGGTGAAGCAGGTCTGCAGGTGTCTGTCTTTCTGTCTTCCTCTCCTCTCTTGATTTCTCTCTGTTCTGCCCAACAACAACAGCAGTGATAATAACAACAATGAGAGCAATGAAAATGAGAAAAATGGTCTCCAGGAAGAGTGAAGCCCCAGCAATAACCCTGGAGGCAAAACAACAACAACGACAACAAAGCCCAGTGAGAATGATAGCTAAGTATCTAACAGTATCTCAGATATGCTGTTGCCTGGATAACACTCTCCTCCAGGGACTTACTTTCCCTTGAATTCGTATTTCTACATTATTCATTTATTTATTATTGGACAGAGACAGAAAAAAACTGATGAGGGTGGAGGAGATAGAGAGGGAGAGAGACAGAGAGACACCTGCAGCCCTGCCTCACCACTTGTGAAGCTCCCCCCTGTAGATGGGGACCAGGGGCTTGAACCTGGGACCCTGTGCACTGTAATGTATGTGCTCAACCAGGTGCGCCACTGCCTGGTTCCTTCCCTTGCATTTGTTTAGAGTATGTTGTATTTTTTTTTTTTTAATGAAAACAAAGGCTTTGTAGCAGAGCAGAGAAAAACAAGGACTAGGAAGCCAACAAGGGCCCCATTTTCTACAACTTGTTGCAATTCGGAAAACACAAAGCACGGAGTGTAAAGCCACAAACAGAGCCACTACGGTCAAGGATGTTAACACTCCAAGTGGAAGCCGTCAAGTCACATCTCGTTCTTGCAGGAACAGGCCATATGCTCTCTGTCATGTGTAAAAACACGGGTCTGAACCGTGTCCCCACGCCAGGCCGGGGACGCCAACCACCCAGCTCCATTACTCTGGTGAGGCCGTCCCTAGCTCACAGGACTCCTCAACTCCATATTGGGTGGTGCACTTGCTAACAAAACCACAGAATTTAGATACAGACCAGGGCCCATGAGACAGAGCACATGTGCACATGCATCCATAAGTTAGGGGGAAATATAGGCCTTGACGCAACATTACACAACTGCTGGAAGTGACTCACTCACTTCCCATTTCATTTCCCTCTATCATCCCAAGTCCAACCCCGTCAGACTAAGTAAGGGCTATAAGAGCTGGATTAGGGCAAGAGACAGGCGCACTTTAATGATGGCCCTTTTGGTCACTGCCAGGCCACCCATCATCCTGGGCCCTAGTCAGGGAGTCCTGGGATCCCCACACAGACATGAGAGGCCTAGACCTCTAACAGACCCCTCTCTCCACCATCACTGGTCACTTCGTCATGAACGTCAGTACAAGCCCTCCTGGGGCCTCTCCAGGACCTGTCCTCACTGCAGAGCAGCCATGGTAGGAACTGCCCCACTCTCTGCAGGGAGGCGGGTCAGCCTGCTCTGCCCCTCGAGGAAGACAGGTCCTGACATGAGAGCAGCCTAGAATGTTCCAGCTGTGACCACGGACTGTGAGCTCAGACTGACAGGGACTCAGAGGTTACACAGGCTCCTGTGCTGGATGTGAACAGACGTGGGTCCTGGGGCAGGTGGATAGAGTAAGCAGTTCATTGTATTTTTATGTTTTTCTCATGTTTGGGAACTACTGTCTGTCATGATCCGACTTTCTAACCCTCTTTTCAACTCAGACATCATCTTCCCAGGTAATATTGTTAGTCCACCTGCACGTGAGCTATCAGGCTCAGGCAAGAATGACTAAAGTCAGAGGCCACATGGAACAGACCTAAAGTAGACTTCAAATGTATTCCCACACAAAGACCCCCTGTCCCTCTACTTATCTAGAAAGAGAGAGTTATCTGCTCTATTCCTACCTTTAGGTTCCTGATTATTAAACCATTTGTTCTGCTTTATATCTTACTGCCTTTCAGCCACCAAGTTGCAGATGCTGCCATGACACCATCCTGTCCTCCCTGGACAGACGCCCTCACCCGTGTGTCCTGGAGCCTCCCCTCCCCAGAGCCCTGCCCCACTAGGGACAGACAGACACAGGCTGGGGGTGTGGATCCACCTGCCAAACCCATGTCCAGCGGAGAAGCAATGACAGAAGCCACAACTCCCACCTTCTGCTCCCCAGAAAGAATGTGGGTCCAGACTCCCAGAGGGATAAAGAATAGGGAAACTTCCAATGGAGGGGATGGGACACAGAACTCTGGTGGTGGGAACTGTGTGGGATTGTACCCCTGTGGTCTTATGTACCCCTGTGGTCTTACAATATTGTTAATCATCAATAAAAGAACATTTGATTCTTAAAAAAAATGAGTAGAAGGGGTCGGGCGGCAGCACAGCGGGTTAAGCGCACGTGGCACAAAGCACAAGGACCGGCGTAAGGATCCCAGTTCGAGCCCCCGGCTCCCCACCTGCAGGGGAGTCGCTTCACAGGTGATGAAACAGGTCTGCGGGTGTCTGTCTTTCTCTCCCCCTCTCTGTCTTCCCCTCCTCTCTCCATTTCTCTCTGTCCTATCCAACAATGACGACATCAATAACAACCACAATAATAACTACAACAATAAAACAACAAGGGCAACAAAAGGGGATAAATAAATATTGTAAAAAGTGAGTAGAAGAAAAGACACAAACACCCTCTGGAACCTGAAAATAAAAGCCCCATTAATTCTGAGAAACACACGTTCCTGGTGTGAGGTCTGTAGTTATTTGTAGGACACATCTGCCCTCTGGTGGTTGTTTGCTGAAACTGCATGCCAGTCGCTGCTGCCTGTGGTTCCTTTGTGTCACAGGGAGGAAGGTATAGCTTCCTTCAGGGACAGAAGTCTGCAATGAAATGAAGACAAGACAGAACTCATGGTCTGGGAGGTGGCGCAGTGGTAAAAGCACTGGACTCTCCAGCACGAGGTCCTGAGTTCAATCCCTGGCAGCACGTATACCAGAGTGATGTCTGGTGTTCTCTCTCTCTCTCTCTCATCTTTCTCACTAATAAATAAATAAAAACCCTTTAAATTTTCCTCCAGGGTTATTGCTGGGCTCAGTGCCTGCACCATGAATCCATCGCTCCTGGAGGCCATTATTCCCCCTTTTGTTGCCCTTGTTGTTGTAGCCTCGTTGTGGTTATTATTATTACCATTGTTGATGTTGTTTGTTGTTGGACAGGACAGAGAGACATGGAGAGAGGAGGGGAAGACAGAGAGGGGGAGAGAAAGACAGACACCTGCAGACCTGCTTCACCGCCTGTGAAGTGACTCCCCTGCAGGTGGGGAGCCGGGGCTCGAACGGGGATCCTTACGACGGGTCCTTGCGCTTTGCGCCACGTGCGCTTAACCCACTGCACTACCACCCGACTCCCCCTAAAAACCCTTTTTAAGAAAAGAGACAGAACTCTTTGAAAAATGACCTCAACTACCGAGCCACAACGGTCAGCATGTTAATTCAAGTCAGCAGTAAGTAGATTCACAGTCACGGACGGGAGGCAGACGAGGACAGGCTTCCTTTCTCAAACTTCTGTCTCACTCAGCACTCTGAGCAGGCCTAGTCCTTGAGTTTTCAGAAACGTTGCCTCCTATCTTTTGAGCTACCACCAAAAGTAATTCTACATATATATATATATATACATATATATTTATTTTTGACTCTCATTTAATATTATACATTGGTGAACAGTCTGTGAAAAGATGCCTGTTTCCATTTATCTTAAGGACCATGTAGTCTCTCTGTCTCTCTCTGTCTCCCTCTGTCTCTCTCTGTCTCCCTGTCTCCCTCTGTCTCCCTCTGTCTCTCTCTGTCTCTCTCTGTCTCTCTCTGTCTCTCTCTCTGTCTCTCCCTCTGTCTCCCTCTGTCTCTCTCTGTCTCCCTGTCTCCCTCTGTCTCTCTCTGTCTCCCTGTCTCCCTCTGTCTCTCTCTGTCTCCCTGTCTCCCTCTGTCTCCCTCTGTCTCTCTCTGTCTCTCTCTGTCTCCCTCTGTCTGCCTGTCTCTTTCTGTCTCTCTGTCTCCCTCTGTCTCTGTCTCTGTCTCCCTCTATCTCCCTTTGTCTCTGTCTCCCTCTGTCTCCCTCTGTCTCTCTGTCTCTTTCTGTCTCTCTGTCTCCCTCTGTCTCTCTGTCTCTTTCTGTCTCCCTCTGTCTCCCTCTGTCTCTCTCTGTCTCCCTCTGTCTCCCTCTGTCTCTGTCTCCCTGTCTCTTTCTGTCTCCCTCTGTCTCTCTCTGTCTCCCTGTCTCCCTCTGTCTCCCTCTGTCTCTCTCTGTCTCTCTCTGTCTCCCTCTGTCTGCCTGTCTCTTTCTGTCTCTCTGTCTCCCTCTGTCTCTGTCTCTGTCTCTGTCTCCCTCTATCTCCCTTTGTCTCTGTCTCCCTCTGTCTCCCTCTGTCTCTCTGTCTCTTTCTGTCTCTCTGTCTCCCTCTGTCTCTCTGTCTCTTTCTGTCTCCCTCTGTCTCCCTCTGTCTCCCTCTGTCTCTCTCTGTCTCCCTCTGTCTCCCTCTGTCTCTGTCTCCCTGTCTCTTTCTGTCTCCCTCTGTCTCTCTCTGTCTCCCTGTCTCCCTCTGTCTCCCTCTCCCTCTGTCTCCCTCTGTCTCTCTCTCTGTCTCCCTGTCTCCCTGTCTCCCTCTGTCTCCCTCTTTTCTCCCTCTGTCTCTCTCTGTCTCCCTCTGTCTCTCTGTCTCCCTCTATCTCCCTCTGTCTCTGTCTCTGTCTCCCTCTGTCTCTTTATGCCTCTCTGTCTCCCTCTGTCTCTGTCTCTGTCTCCCTCTATCTCCCTCTGTCTCTGTCTCCCTCTGTCTCCCTCTGTCTCCCTCTGTCTCTGTCTCCCTCTGTCTCTCTCTGTCTCCCTGTTTCCCTCTGTCTCCCTCTGTCTCTCTGTCTCTTTCTGTCTCTCTGTCTCCCTCTGTCTCTGTCTCTCTGTCTCCCTCTGTCTCTGTCTCCCTCTGTCTCTGTCTCCCTCTGTCTCTCTGTCTCTCTCTCTCATTTACAGGAAGGAGTTCCCTCTTGTGGCTCTCTGGTGTAAGTGCTACTGAGAATTGGTTTTATTCCCCCTTTCAGGTCCCAATGATTTTTCCGGAAAGCAGAGACACTACAGGAGTCACGTCCACTTTGCCGAGCTCCATTCTCGGATGCAGTGGCAGGAGGGAGACGGCCTTTGCTCTAGACAAGTTCCAACCCAACTGTGTCAACCCTTCTGGGGACCAGGATAAGACTTACGGCTCATAATTCTGAAGCTGTCTAGAGCTACAGAAGTGTGTGCATGTGTATATTCACAGCACGCCTTCATATGCTCATGTCTGCACCTGCCTGCCTGCCTGGCTGCCTGCCTGTCTGTCTGTCTGTCTGTCTGTCTATTTCTCTACCATCCCTGGAGAGTGATTGGTGTGGGGGGTGGGTGAAGGAGAGGGACAGAGAATTTATCAAGATTGCTCTTAAAGTTACAGCCAAATGATTAGTGGGTGGTAGTTCAATTTGAAGATAGCCCAGACATTTTGAAAATCGATTTACAATCAGATAAAAGGGAACAAATGGAGGGTTTATTTCTTTTTTTTTCTGTGAATATATTTTATTTATTTTATTTTATGTATGAGGTTCTTAAAATATTTTATTTATACAGGGTCGGGCGGTAGCGCAGCGGGTTAAGCGCAAAGCGCAAGGACCGGCGTAAGGATCCCAGTTCAAGCCTCCGGCTCCCCACCTGCAGGGGAGTCGCTTCACAGGCGGTGAAGCAGGTCTGCAGGTGTCTGTCTTTCTCTCCCCCTCTCTGTCTTCCCCTCCTCTCTCCATTTCTCTCTGTCCTATCCAACAACAATAATAACCACAACAAGGCTACAACAAGGGCAACAAAAGGGGAAAAATATTTTATTTCTTTGTTATTGAATAGACACAGAGAAAAATTGAGGAGGGGGAGATAGAGAGGGAGAGAGACAGAGAGACACCTGCAGCCCTGCTTCACCACTCGGGAAGCTTTCCCCCTGCAGGTGGGGACCTAGGGCTTGAACCCGGGTCCTCGTGCACTGTTGATGTGTACACTCAACCAGGTGCACCACCACCTGGCTCTGATAGTTTCTTTAGAGAAAATGTTTATTTACGGAAGAAAGAGACTGGGAGGCTGCTCAGCTGCCACACTGAGACGGGGGGCGGTGAGTCCCGTGCTCTGTCTCTGAGCTCGGCTTCCCAGCCTTCCTCGAATATTGATTGTCCGCAAGAAAGACAAGCAGGCAGGCTTGCAGGGGAAGTTTGCTCGTGCAGCGAACCCAGGTGGTGTCAGCTGCTGCACCAGGAGGACAAGAAGCACACGCCTTCTCCTCCTCTCTCTCCCCCCCTCCATCAGATGGCTAAACACACAGACTTGCCCTTTCTTTGCTACCAGGGTCACTGCCAGGGCGCAGGACCACTGTTCCTGTCTCTGGTGGCCTCTCTCTTTCTCTCTCTCTTTCTTCCTTCATTCTTTTCTTTCTTCCTTCCTCTTTTTTTTTTTGAGATTAACAGTGTTTAATAATCTCAAAGTACCATGCTGATAAGTGCATTATTTATCTTATTGTAAAGAGAGACCAAGTCAACCAGAGAATTTTAGTTACTGGTCTTTCTTTCTTTCTTTCTTTCTTTCTTTCTTTCTTTCTTTCTCTTTCTTTCTCTCTTGACAAGAAGTGAGAGACACATAAAGATCAGAAAACAATTGTTTAAAAAAATTTTAATTATCTTTATTTATTGGGTAGAGACAGTCAGAAATCAAGGTGGAAGGGGGTGATAGAGAGGGAGAGAGAGACGCTTGCAGACCTGCTCCACTGGTCCTGCAGCTTCCCTCCTACAGGTGGGGACTGGGGGCTCGAACTTTGATCCTTGCACAGTGTACTGTGCAGTCAGTCAGGTACCCCACCCACCCCCTCCAGAATACATTTCTAAGGGAGAAAACATCAGGGTAAGGGTGCTTCAAACTGCCACTGTCTAGATGTTGTTATGCCAGGTCTATTCTTTTGATGCCATAAGATACTGAAGTCATGACATCGTCTCTGCAGACAATAACTTGGGTCCCCCTGCACATCAAATGTCAGTCTCAGGCAAAAACCAGTACAGTCACGGGCCCCTTGGAATAGACCTAAAATAGGCCCACTAGCTTTTTCTAAAACGGAGACCCCCAATCTTTATTTGCACTATTCCAGCCTTTAGGCTCATGATTAGTCAACAATTTGCTCTGCTTTCTCTCTTAACTCTTTTTCAGCCACCAGGTTCCAGATGCCAGCAGGATGCCCACCAGACTTCCCTGGACAGACGACCCCACCAATGTGTCCTGGAGCTCCGCTTCCCCAGAGCCCTGCCCCACTAGGGAAAGAGAGAGACAGGCTGGGAGTATGGATCCACCTGTCAACACCCATGTTTAGCGGGGAAGCAATGACAGAAGCCAGACCTTCCACCTTCTGCATCCCACAATGACCCTGGGTCCATACTCCCAGAGGGATAGAGAATAGGAAAGCTGTCAGGGGAGGGGAGGAGATACGGAGATCTGGTGGTGGGTTTGTTTGGAGTTGTACGCCTCTTATCCTATGGTCTTGTCAGTGGTTCCATTTTATAAATAAAATTTTAAAAAGACAGTTTATTCCATTTATACCAGGCACAATGTCCTGATGTTCAGGGTGGCAGCCAGACATCAGAGTGATGGGTGATGCATGTGGAAAGACACCCTCTAGCCTGTGGGCAGAGGTCTCTGACATATCCAGACTGCTTCAGAGCAGAACATTTTAAATTTCTTTATTGGGGGATTAATGGTGTACAATCAAGAGTAAAATACAGTAGTTTGCACATGTGTAACATTTCTCAGTTTTCCACACAACAATTTAGCCCCCACTAGGTCCTCCTCTGCCATCATGCTCCAAGACCTGAACCCTCCCCCCACTCACCCCAGAGTCTTTGACTTTGGTGCAGAACACCGACTCCAGTCCAGGTTCTGCTTGGTGTTTTCCCTTCTGATCTTGTTTTTCAAATTCTGTCCATGAGTGAGATCATCCCATCTTCATCCTTCTGTTTCTGACTTATCTCATTGAACATGAGTCCTTCAAGCTCCATACAGGATGGGGTGAAGAAGGGGAAACCACCATTTTTAATAGCTGAGTAGTATTCCGTTATGTATCTAGACCACAACTTGCTCAGCCACTCATCTGTTGTTGGACACCTGGGTTGCTTCCAGGTGTTGGCTATTACACATTGTGCTGCTGTGAACACAGGTGCACACAGATCTTTTTGGACGAGTGTGTTTTCTTCTTTGGGCCTTGAGCAGAATTATTATAGTAAGGGCCACAGTCATGCCTCAGGGTATTATTAGACAAACAACATATATTTTGCAAATCTGGATGCAGAGATAAGAGATTCCGTAGAGGGAGTCGGGCTGTAGTGCAGTGGGTTAAGTACATGTGGCACGAAGCACAAGGACCAGCATAAGGACCCCGGTTCGAGCCCCCAGCTCCCCACCTGCAGGGGAGTCGCTTCCCAGGCGGTGAAGCAGGTCTGCAGGTGTCTGTCTTTCTCTCCCCCTCTCTGTCTTCCCCTCCTCTCTCCATTTCTCTCGGTCCTATCCAACAACAAAGGCATAAATAACAACAACAATAATAACTACAACAACAATAAAAACCAGTGGCAAAAAAAGGGACAATAAATAAATGTAAACAAAATTTAAAAAGACATTCTTTAGAGTAGCTAATAACAAGTATCAGCAAATCTGGGATCAGAAACTTCCTCCACAATGGAGAGAAGCTGAGAAGCCAATTCAGAAGGGGAAACACTAAGCAGAACCTGCACTGGAGCTGGTGTCCTGCACCAAAGTCAAAGACTCTGGGGTGGGGGGAAGGCTCAGGTCCTGGAACAGGATGACAACGGAGGACCTAGGGGCTTGAACCTGGGTCCTTGTGCATTGTAACCTGTGTGCTTAACCAGGTGCGCCACCTCATGGCCCCGGATTACTTCCAAAGACAATACAGCAGCACGTTAGTAAAAACATGTTGTCACCCCAACCCTATCAGATGCCTAAAAACACTGAATTTTTAGGACCAGTTCTAGGTAGGACTGCTAAGCTGGAGTTTCACTATTAGGCCACGAGATGGCAAACTTCTCTTACAAATGACAGCCAACTACATAAAATGAACTTGGCTTCCTGGAGTAAGTCAAGGAATCCAGAGATCCCCCCAACTCTGTAAGGGGCTACTCAGTCTGGCTGTAAGGGGCCTCTCAGTCTGGCTGTGTGGGGTCTCTCAGTCTGGCTGTGTGGGGTCTCTCAGTCTGGCTGTAAGGGGCCCCTCAGTCTGGCTGTGTGGGGTCTCTCAGTCTGGCTGTGTGGGGTCTCTCAGTCTGGCTGTGTGGGGTCTCTCAGTCTGGCTGTGTGGGGTCTCTCAGTCTGGCTGTGTGGGGTCTCTCAGTCTGGCTGTGTGGGGTCTCTCAGTCTGGCTGTGTGGGGTCTCTCAGTCTGGCTGTAAGGGGTCTCTCAGTCTGGCTGTGTGGGGCCTCTCAGTCTGGCTGTGTGGGGTCTCTCAGTCTGGCTGTGTGGGGCCTCTCAGTCTGGCTGTGTGGGGTCTCTCAGTCTGGCTGTGTGGGGTCTCTCAGTCTGGCTGTGTGGGGTCTCTCAGTCTGGCTGTAAGGGGCCTCCTACGTGTTAATTTTCCTTGGAACCCACAGGAAAAGCTGGTCATTTTGTTAAAAAGATAACAATAAAATAATAAATAAAAATAATTATGTACCGAATAACAATAATAAAGTACTGAATGCCCAATGATCTTCCCTTAGTCCTGATTCTGCATCAGCTGCTAGGAGCCCATCACTTCCTCTGGGAAGAGTCCCTGGATAGGGACCCGCTCGTGGCTGGTCTGTGGTTTGCTGCCATTTGTAGGAGGCAATCATTCCCTGGTGGTTCTGTGGTGAAATTCAGGTCCTGTGAGCACTTAGCATCAGCGGGGAGACACAGCCATCCTTCACTGTTTCCCCAGTTCATCCCTGACTCTCTCTCTCTTGCACAAACACTGTGAATTTAATGCTTTTATTCCTTGAGACCCGGAAACATTCCCCACACAACCCGCTTTGAGTAAGAACACAATGATTTTCCTTGTAAAATATCACAGAAGCCCAAGGATGTGACCTTCCTTCCTTCCTTCCTTCCTTCCTTCCTTCCTTCCTTCCTTCCTTCCGGTGTTCGTCCTTCTCCCCTGTCTTTCTCATCCTCTCTCTTCTTTCACGTCCATCTTTCCCTCTTTCTTCTTCATTTCCATCCCTTTCTAACCCATATGTATTTTTACTTTCTTATTATTTTTAAATTATTTATTTATTTAAGAAAGGAGACATTAACAAAACCTTAGGATAGGAGGCTTACAACGCCACACAATTCTCACCACCCGATCTCCATATCCCATCCCCTCCCCTGATAGCTTTCCCATTCTCTATCCCTTTGCGAGTTAAAATTTTTTAAAATTCATTTATTTATGTTATTGGATAGGACAGGGAGAAATTGAGAGGGAAGAGGGAGGGAGGCAGAGAGAGAGAGAGAGAGAGAGCAAGAGAGAGAGAGGCCTCCCCAGAGCCCTGCCCCACTAGGGACAGACAGACACAGGCTGGGGGTGTGGATCCACCTGCCAACACCCATGTCCAGCAGAGAAGCAATGACAGAAGCCAGAACTCCCACCTTCTGCTCCCCATAAAGAATTTGGGTCCAGGTTCCCAGAGCAGGAGAAATTTCAGGGGAAGATGCCCAGAGGGCTCTGAACTCCAGCTCCATCAGCACACACACACACAGAGAGAGAGAGAGAGAGAGAGAGAGAGAGAGGGAGAGGGAGGAGGAGAAGGAGAGGGACAGATGGAGGTAGTAATGGTGTCATGAGTGGCTTGGAGGGGAGGAGAGGATGGGATCGGGAAGAGAAAGGGGCAACTATGTATCATGTGGACAGGTAGTTGTGGAGATGATGGCTGGCCTATGTCTCCAACCTCAGGGGAACTGCGGTGGCTTGCAGGCGGGAGACTGAAGATTCAGAACCCTGGTGGTGGGAATGGAGTGGATGTATACCCCTGTTGATGTGTCACTTTGTAAATCAATATGAAATCACTAATAAAATTTTAAAGAGAGAGAGAGAGGGAGAGAGAAAGACAGACACCTGAAGACCTGCTTCATTGCTTGTGAAATGATCCCCCTGCAGGTCGGGAGCCGGGAGCTTGAACCTGGATCCTTACGCCAGGTCCTTGTGCTTCGTAGTATGTGCGCCTAGCCAGGTGCGCCACCGACTGACCCATCAGGTCACCCGGCAGGGCCCACATCTGTCTGTGTACAAAGCTGTGGGGTTGAGCCTGGCACCGCATATGAGGAAGCGCCATGGAAGGGACCAGGGTGAGCTCCAAGGGTGCAGGGACACTCTGGTGTCTCCTCTCTGTCTTTGTGTCTCTCAAAAACTGAGAAGAAGCTGTTCTGGGTACCGTGTTGTGCTTTCTCTCTCTCTGTTTATTTCTCTCTCTTTTATTTTATCTTTTGTTGCCATCAGGGTCATTGCTGGGGCTTGGTGCCGGCACTACTAATATCTTTCTCTCTGAATCTCTTTCATTATTTTTTTCCCTTTTTTATATTTATTTGTTTATTCCCTTTTGTTGTCCTTGTTGTTTTTTTATTGTTGTAATTATTATTGATGTCGTCATTGTTGGATAGGACAGAGAGAAAAGGAGAGAGGAGGGGAAGACAGAGAGGGGGAGAGAAAGACAGACACCTGTGGACCTGCTTCACCGCCTGTGAAGTGACTCCCCTGCAGGTGGGGAGCCGGGGGCTCGAACCAGGATCCCTATGCTGGTCCTTGTGCTTTGTGCCACCTGTGAATTTCTTTCATTAATATTAAAAAAAATTAAAAAGTTCAAGATGTTTTCACTTCAGAATAGATCTATGAACAGAAGATAACTTCTATGTTAAGCCTTGAGAAATCTGGGTGTGTGTGTGGGGGGGGTGGCTGGAAGACAGTTTGCTGGGTAAAGCATTTACCTGACCATGCATAAAAAATTAACTGGGTTTCAGTCCCTGGTGCCACCTGGGAGCACCATGAATAGCACCAGGGGAAGCTCCCTGGACAGAGGGACAGAGCTGTGGTATCTCCCCCTCTCTCTATCAAGAATAAAAAGGACAAAAAGATTGAACTGGGAGCAGAAGAATCCCAAGTGTGCAAGGTTTCTGCATAGCCAGAAAGAAAGAAAGAAAGGAAGGAAGGAAGGAAGGAAGGAAGGACAGACAGTACATACATAAACATGAAATGAGTCTCTCTGTTCTTTTTTTTTTTTTTTTAAAGCCTTTAAAATGTCCTTTGGAGACTATAAGTCAGAGGCTGGAAGAGCGCTTGTCTTGGACCGGCTTGGAACTCTGACCCCTCCTGACCACGTGGGCCAGCAGTGGTCCAACAGGAAGTCACCCACAGACCCGATTCCCAGCGGGCCAAGCGCTTTAATTGGAATTCTTAACAGGGCTCATTTTTCTTAGTAATTACACAAAGGGAACTTAATCATGACTCTTAATCTCTATTTAAAAAAAATAAGCCTGGCATGTTTCATGAATTTTAGTCGCATGGCTTTTGTTTTGTTTTGGTTGGGTGGCCAAAGCCTGACTGTGATTTGACTGTGATGACTGTTCAAACAGAATCAGAGAGCGGGAGAGAGAGGGAGAGGGAGGGAGAGGGAGGGAGAGGGAGGGAGAGGGAGGGAGAGGGAGGGAGAGGGAGGGAGAGGGAGGGAGAGGGAGAGAAAGAGAGAGAGAGAGGAAGGGAGAGAGGAAGGGAGAGAGGGACAGGGAGAGGGAGAGAAGGAGAGAGGGAGAGAAGAGAAGGAGAGAGAGAGGGAGAGAAGGAGAGAGGGAGAGGGAGAGGAAGAGAAGGAGAGAGGAAGAGGCAGAGAGGAAGAGAGAGAGGGAGAGGGAGAGAGAGGGAGAGAGGGAGAGAGGAAGAGAGGAAGAGAGAGGGAGAGAGAAGAAGAGGGAGAGGGAGAGGGAGAGAGAGGGGGAGAGAGAGGGGGAGAGAGGGAGGGAGAGGGAGGAAGAGAGAGAGAGAGAGAGAAAGAGAGAGAGAGAGAGAGAGAGAGGGAGAGAGAGAGAGAGAGAGAGGGAGGGAGAGGGAGAGAGAGAAAAAGAAGCAGGAGAGAGGAGAGAGGGAGAGGGTTCAAGCCCCCAGTCTCCACCTGCAGGGGGAACAAGAATGACAGCAGTAACAAAAATAATAATAACCACCACCACAATAAAAACAATAAGGGCAACAGAAAATAAAATAAATAAAAATATATTTAAAAATGGTTTAAGATAAAAAATATAAAATAATGGGGGGCGGATGGTGGCACGTCTGCTTGAGCACACATGTCACAATGCATGAGGACCTGGGTTCAAGCCCCCGGCCCCCACCTGCAGGGGGAAGGCTTTGCGAGTAGTGAAGCAGGGCTGCAGGTGTCTCTCTGTCACCCCCCTTCCCTCTCCATTTCTGGTTGTCTCTATCCAATAAGTAAATAAAGATGATCTTAAAAAATTGAAAAATATTAATTAATTAATTAAAAAGGAATTTAATGTAGGGACTGAGAGATAGCTCACTGGACAGGGCATTTTGCCCTGCGTGTGTTCCGGGCTGAGGCCCAGATACCACATGGGAGGTGTTTTGGCACTGGAGGAAGCTCAAGTGTTGTGATATTTCTCCTTCTATCAACATCTCTCCGTCTGTCTCTCTGCCTGTCCCTGAAGTCCCCTTCTCCTAATCCAGGCGTTACATCTGAGTATCCAGGACTGGCCCTGTCACTGGTGCCAGGGTTTCGGGCAGCCCAGGCCTATGGGGACCCTCTGGGGACCCATATGGGATCTTGGGGTCCCCTCCCCCTCCTCCTGGAGGGGACAGGCTGCGGCCAAGGCGGGTGATGGGGGACCCGGCACGACATAGGGCAAGACCCAACTGCCACCTGCCCACTGCCTGGCAGTGAGGGCCCCTGGGTGGGCCATCCTGGGAGGGAGCCGGGGACAGTGACAGATGAAGCGTCGGCAAAGCTGGCATTCGCCGGCTGATTGGAGTATTAATTAGGCAGTTTGGGCATTAATGAGATAATTTGTTTCTGTGAGGCATCCTGTGAACTGGGAGTGAACCTGGCAGGGTTGTTGTGTGTGTGTGTCTTTGTATATGTATGTCTGTGTGTGTGTCTTTGTGTGTATGTCTGCCTATGCGTGTATGTCTGTGTGTGTCTATTTTTCTTTGTGTGGGTCTGATAGACATCTGTGTGTGTCTGTCTGTCTGTCTTTACCTGTGTGTGTGTCTATTTCTGTGCATCTGCTGTATGCCTGTGTCTGTGTGTGTACTTGTGTGTATGTCCGCTATGTCTTTGTCTGTGTGTCTGTGTCTTTGTGTGTCCGAGTGTACGTGTGTGTGTGTGTATGTGAGTACGTATATGTCTGCTATGTCCTTGTCTGTGTGTCTGAGTGTGTGTGTGTGTGTGTGTGTGTGTGAGAGAGAGAGAAAGAGAGAAGTAGAGAGAGAGAGAAAGGGGAGGAGAGGGAGACAGGGAATGGTGTCAGAAGGGAGTCCCCCCAAAGCCAGGCTCCGTGTTCCTGTGGAGAGTGAGCTCAGTGAGTTCTGCACTGGAGGGAGGGTCTTGACCAGGCCCCTGGACACCCCAGCTCCCAGCCCTTCCCAGCAGAGTTGGGGAGTGGGTGGCACCCACTGTCAGGAAGGTCTGGTCTCACCACCCGTCACACCCACCATTACTGTTGCTTGGGGACATCCCTGGATTAGAGCATCTCAGGCTCACACAGGCCCGGAGTCCTCAGAAGACTGTTTGTGCCTGACCGACAGGGAAGATGGTCCTCTCCTGGAACAAAGACTCCAGGGTCCTTGACGGTCTCTCTAGGAACCAGAAGGGAACCCCCACAGCAGAGGTTGCAGCTCAGGCTGTCCTGTCTTTCTATGGACACAGAATCTGTTTCTTTTAATTTTTAAAAATTATGTATTTATTGGATAGAGACAGCCAGAAATGAAAAGGAAGGGGGGATGGAGAGGGAGAGAGACAGACAGACACCACTTCACCTGCTTCACCACTCGGGAAGCTTTCCACCTGCAGGCAGGGACCTGGGACTTGAACCCGAGTCCTTGCACACTGTAACATGTGCACTCAACCAGGTTTGCCACCACTCGGCTCCAAAATATTATTATTATTATTATTTTATTATGATTTGTTAAATTGACATCTTTAATCATTGACTTGACAGCTGCCCACCCAGAATATTCCTCTTGTGCTAGTGAGGGCAGGCTGCCACACATGGTTGTCAGGCATTAAGCCAGCTCCCCTGAATTCCTGATATTGTGGCCTATTTACATAATCATTGTCTTGCCTGAAAGATCCCCACCCACTTCCATATCTTTGTTCTATCTTCTTTCTACCTCGAGACCTGCCCTGCCTGCAGGGTAACATCAATCCCACCCATTAAAACTTTCGCAAGTTGCTAAAGAAGTTTCTATCTTAGCCCGCTCTTCCCTTTTCTCCACCCCCTTTCCTAGCCCTTTCCTTTTCTGACTCGACACTTCCAGTTCTATCCTATAAAAGCGTTGTCTCTGATCAATAAAGACGCGTCGCATTCCCGCTCCGCCACGAGTTCCTGGTATCTCTCCCAGATAACGTCTCAGTCCAGCTCCCATTACCCTCCCCGCTGGATTAAGTGACGGATGAGAGCAATGATTTTAACACAGCCCCTTGTGATCAGTATCATCGTCTCGGGGGAGAGATGGACTCTGCCGCACCCCAGCCCAGTCAATGAGTCTCAAGTCTCTTCCTCCACAAGGGGTTTAAAACAGCACTCCAGCTGCAACACTTGCCCCACTTCTTGGAAATTCAGTGTGAGAGCGAGTGTGTGTTGTGGGTTCAGTTTACCTGATACGGGCTTCCTCAGGGTCCTGAGGGTCTACACACTTTACACGATTTAGAGGGCCTGGGTGGTGGTGCACCCGACTGAGCACACATGTTACAGTGCACAAGGACCCAGGTTCAAGCCCCTGGTCCCCATCTGCAAGGGGAAATCTTCACAAGCACTGAAGCAGGGCTGCAGGTGTCTCTCTGTGTCTCTCCCTGTCTCCTCCTCCCTCTTGATTTCTGGGTGTCTCTATCCAATAAATAAAGATTATACAAAAAAGTTTTTTTTTTTTTTTAAAGTTACATCTTACAGGATTTGTCTGCAAGGGGAGAGACTTCTCTCATCTCTAATGCCTGGTGGAGTGCACCATTCACCACAGGCAAGGACCAGGGCTCAAGCGCCTGTCCACCACCTCTGTGCAGGGAGGCTTCGCAAACAGTAGAGAAATAGATGCCATAATACTGCTCCTTGAGTCTATCTCCCCTTCTGTGTCTTTCACCCCCTATTTTAAGAAAAAAAAAAAGAAGACACAGAGCCCTCAGCAATGACCCTGATGGCAAAATAAAATAAAATAGAATAAATTTCTTCTTGATGGGTGAGTGTCGGTATGTTTCATATTGGTTTGTTCCCCTTCCCCCCCAACTCTGAGAGAATTGGTTTGGCCCTTGCTAGTTTCGCGCCCCGCTGCTTTCTCCCCGCCCCGTATGCTAAGGACGAGCAGAGTCCCAGCAGCAGCCGCGGAGAGAGAATGATGGGGAAGCGCATGGTGTGGTGATTTGCCCGTTCGTGAATAAAGACTAAACTGCAGCTTCTCAGCCCAGCCGCGTGTCCACGAGTCTCTGGTCGTCTCTGTCTACCGCCGCGAAGCTAGCCCGGCCTACTGAAGCCAGTCCGAAACTTTAACAACAGGTGAGTGTTAAGACCATGGTGAGGACGAAGAGAAGAAAATCAAGAGGAGGAAGAGAGAATGAAGGATTCAGAGTAAAGTTACTACTAGTTTACTAACTCTACCCACAACATAACTCCTCTGTTTATATTCTTCTAAAAGTCTTCATTTATAGTGGTGAGATTTGGGGTGTTCGTGTTGGAAGAAGCTAAGATGTCTATTTTAGGTCTATTCCAAGGGGCCTGTGACTTTACTAATTTTTGTCTGAGCCTGACAGCTCACATGCAGGTGGGCTAAAAGCAGAGTCTGGGGAGATGGTGTCAGAGTTGGGGATAGGACTAGAAAGCTGGATTAGGGCAGAGAGTAGCTCCCAGGTATGGGAAAAGTGTATAAATATTGGTAACTGTAAACCCCATTGATCTGACCCAGGGCCCATGTCTCGTCATATCTTAGCACAGGAGCCTGTGTGACCTCTGCGTCCCTGTAGGTCTGAACTCACATTCCATGGCCATAGTTGGGAACATTCTAGGCTGCTCTCATTGCAGGACCCGTCTTCCTCGAGTGGCAGAGTATGTTGACCCAACCTCCCTTCAGAGAGTAGGGTAGCCTCCTGTTTATTAAACACTGTCCTGCTCTACATCTTACTGCTTTTTCAGCCACCAAGCTGCAGATGTTACCATGACGCCAACCTGACCTCCCTGGGCAGACGCCCTCCCCCATGTGTCCTGGAACCTCCCCTCCCCAGAGCCCTGCCCCACTAGGGACAGACAGACACAGGCTGGGGGTGTGGATCCACCTGCCAACACCCATGTCCAGCGGAGAAGTAATGACAGAAGCCACAACTCCCACCTTCTGCTCCCCATAAAGAATTTCAGCCCATACTCCCAGAGGGGGATAAAGAACAGGGAGGGGATGGGACGTGGAACTGGTGGTAGGAACTTTGTGGAATTGTACCCCTCTTATCCGACAATCTTGTTGATCACTATTAAATCTCTAATAAAAGATCTTTATTAGATAGAGAGAGGCAAAAATCAAAAGGAAGGGGGGGATAGAGAAGGACAGAGACAGAGACACGGGTGGCCTTACTTCACCACTTGAAAAGCTTTCGCCCTGCAGGTGGGGCCCGGGGGACTTGCACACTGCAATGTGGGCACTCAGCCAGGTGCTTCACCACCCATCCCACAGACACGAGTGGTGTTCTTTTTACGTTTATGTTCTTTTCATTCCTGCCTGCCTCAGGAGGATGGTGAGAAGCCAACTGCTTTGGCCCACTGGAGTGGAAACTGGCTGGCTAGGGGAGAAGGCTTTGCCTCTGGTTCATCTCTGTTCATACACAGTGAAGAAGCCTGGCCTGGGGAAAATGCAGTCCCAGTGTTGATATCACTGAGCGGAGCACAGCCATCAATCTCAGTGACTGAGGGGCTCACCTGGACTTCCTGCAAATCACTGTCCAGCTTCTCCTGGCCCTGGGAGCAGTCTCTCTCTCTCTCTCTTCCTGCTCTGCAGGGTCACTTGCCAGACCAGTTACCCACCTTCCCCCCCCCAAAGTCTCTTCTTGCAGAAAAACCCACATTCTGCTCTGAGATAGTACCACTGGGAAAAAAAATAATCAATGCAAAACACAGGGATTCCCACTAATGGCCCTGCTGTCTGGGGGGACTTGAAAGCAGGAGCTGGGTGCCCTGTATTGCATGAGGAGTGGGGGCTTGAACCTGGGTCCTTGTGCACAAGGCAAGTGACTCTGTGGGTGGGGAGTGGGGAGAGGGAGAGAGAGAGGGAGGGAGGGAGAGAGAGAGAGAGAAAGATAGATAGATAGATAGATAGGGAGAGAGAGAGAGGACATGCACCTGGGAACAGGGGAGACAGCATAATGGTTATGTGTTGTAACCCCAACAGGAGTTTGGGACTATTAGCATATGAAAGACATCAGCCTGAGGAGGTGCAGCAGAGAAGGGAAGGTGTAAAGCATGAGACCTGGAGCAGGCCGCTCTCTCTGGCTGCTGCTGCTTCTCATGGTCAGAAGCATCCCGGCGGAGGTGTGCCAGGTATCCGCCATGTTTACTTCTCCTGGGAACTGATCATGTGTGACTCTGCTAGCCGGTAAGCTTTTAGACCCCTCTACAGCCATGAGCAACCTTTACCTCAGCTGATAATTGTTTATCTGATGGGACTAAACTTTTGATCACTATACTCAGACTTTATGGACCTAGCGTACTCTTAACCCCTAATGATAAGTGCTTATTTTGCCTTTTACCTGTTTCACCCTAATAAACCTTGTGCTGTTTAAACCCATTCCCAGCTCCCCATTGTGAATCCTTAAGCCCCAAGCCCCCTTTTTAAGTCTCAATTTACAAGTCAACACAACCTCTATGCTGCCCCCTTTTTAAGTTAAATGACAACAGTTATGTAAAAAAGACTTTCATGCCTGAGGATTCAAAGTCCCAGGTTCAATCCCCAGCATCACCACACATCAAAGCTGAGCAGGGCTCTGGTCTTTCTCTACACACCTTTCTCTCTGTATCTTGCTCATTAGCGCTTTCTCTCTCTCTCTCTGACTAAATGAAAACAGTTCGCAACTGCCCCTGTAGTGAAGCATTTACTTAAGATCTCAAAGTGAACGCAGTCGGTCAAAGCACAGTTGAAGGAGGCTGTGCACAGTTGTGTTGACTCTCCAGACTCGAGTCCCGAGATCACGCATGGGTGGGGGACAGACCCCCTGAGGCAGCACTGGCTCAGAGTCCAGCGGCTCAGCCATCCCTGACAGGCTCCCCACAGGCCGGCTGTGGCGGCATCTGCAAGGTGCTTCACACAGAGAAGCAGCAGCTCTGGGCTCCTGCCAGCAGACCATCTGTTTAGCGAGTCCGTGGAGAATCAGCACAAATGAACTTCTGGCACATTCAATTACACCGGGCAACGCCGAAGCTGCTTCCATTTACCGCTGTGAGAACCTGACCCAGAGGTTGGGCTAATTGATTTAGCTGCCAGCCTGGGGAGCCTGGAGAGAGGCACAGAGCACCTTGGGGACACGTGGCAAGGGGAAGCCCCCAGCTTGCCGCCACGCCTGGGGAAGAGCTCGCACTTTGCTCTTTTAAAATTGCAGAGTCACTGTGCCCCAAGCCTGTTCTAGTCACAGGGCTGCCATCTCCCAGGTTCCCCAGGTAGATGTCAGGGTTGTCACTTTCTCCGGTTCCTGTGATGAGTGACTGTCACCAAGGTTGAGGAAGGGACAGAGAGAGAGAGGAGAGACAGTCCTCACGGGGTAAGCATATGATTGGCAGAGCAGCCCCCCAAGGAAGGAATTGACAGGAGGGAAGGAGGAGAGAAACGAGAGGGGCCTAAAATGGACTGGAGCTTTCTTCCACCTTAAGATTTCTAATCTCACCTGCTCTGTTCCTACTTTTGGGTTCCTGCTTATCAATCATTTTATCTCCCTTTATATCCTGTCGCCTTTCAGCCACCAAGTTGCAGATGCTACCATGATGCCATCCTGACCTCCCTGGGCAGACGCCCTCACCCACGTGTCCTGGAGCTTCCCCTCCCCAGATCCCTGCCCCACTAGGGAAAGACAGACAGACACAGGCTGGGGGTGTGGATCCACCTGCCAACACCCATGTCCAGTGGGGAAGCAATGACAGAAGACAGAACTCCCACCTTCTGTGGGAGTTGATCCTTGATCCAGACTCCCAGTCAGGAAGAAGTGATAGGAAGAAGAAGATAAGAGGGTTCTGCACTCCAGCTCCATCAGCACTCGGAGAGAGAGGAGGAGAAGGAGAGGGACAGATGGAGGTAGTAATGGAGTCATGAGTGGCTTGGAGGGGAGGAGAGGATGGGATCGGGAAGAGAAAGGGGCAACTATGTATCATGTGGGCAGGTAGTTGTGGAGATGATGGCTGGCCCATGTCTCCAACCTTGGGGGAACTGCGGTGGCTTGCAGGGGGGAGACTGAAGATTCAGAACCCTGGTGGTGGGAATGGAGTGGATTTATACCCCTGTTGACGTGTCATTTTGTAAATCAATATGAAATCACTAATAACATTTTAAAAAGAGAGAAACAAGAGGGGGGACTTCCAGCTTGGGGTTTCCAAGCCCTGAGCAACTGGATGGATGGAGCAAGTAGGCTGTGTGGAGGGAGAGATAGATCTCCAGGAAAGGAGAAAAAAAAAAAAGAGGTATCAAGCCCTGGAGGGAGGCAGAGGAACAGAATTCTATTTATTTGTTTCTTTCTTTCTTACATTTTAAATTAAATTATTGGATAGAGACAGCCAGAGATTGAGAGGGAAGGGGGATATAGAGAGGCAGAGAGACAGAGAGACACCTGCAGCCCTGCTTCACCACTCACAAAGCTTTCCCCCTGCAGGTGGGGACCAGGGACTTGAATCCCAGTCCTTGTGCACTGTAACATGTGCGCTCGACCAGGTACGCTGCCACATGGCCTATTTATTTATTTAGTTATTTTTATTATTATTTACTTCCCTTTAGTTGCCCTTGATTTTTATTATTATTGTTGTAGTTATTATTATTGTTATTGATGTTGTCATTGTTGGATAGGACAGAGAGAAATGGAGGGAGGAGGGGAAGACAGAGAGGGAGAGTGAAAGACAGACACCTGCAGACCTGCTTCACCGCCTGTGAAGTGACCCCCATGCAGGTGGGGAGCCTGGGGCTTGAACTGGGATCTTTATGCCGGTCCTTATCTTTTGTTTATTTATTGAACAGAGACACAGCCAGAAACTAAGAGTGAAGGGGGACGTAGAGAGGGAGAGAGGCAGACAGACACCTGCAGCCCTGCTTCACCACTCACAGAGCTTTCCCCCTGCAGGTGGGGACCAGAGACTTGAACCCCAGTCCTTGTGCACTGTAACGTGTGCACTCAACCTGGTGCGCCACCACCCGGCCCTGGTTTTAAGGTGAAATCTCATTTGGAATTAAAGTTCCTTTACTTCTTCTTCTGCAAGACTCCTTTCTTTAATTTTGCAAAACATGGTTAGTGTTGGCAAAATTCTTTAGTTTCTGTATGTTTGGGAAACTTTGGATTTCTCCTTTGTACTTGAAGACTACTTTGATAGGACAGAGGATTTGAAGGCTGGTATAATACTCGATAGATGTCATTCCATTTCCTTCTTGCAACTTGGGATTGTGCTGAGAAATCTCGTGAGAGCCTGATGGTTCTGCCCCATGTGTCAGCTTTTTTCTTTCCCTTGCAACCTGCAGCATTTCTTCCTGGCCTTTGATTTTAAAAACGAACAGCGTTTTTTTTTCTAAACAGAGATGTTCTCAACAATCCCTACCTCTGACTGAGATGTCAAAAATCTGCATCCATCCAGGGGTGTGTCAGAAATCTGCAGAAACACATGACACAGATCTCTGATCCCTTTAAAAACCTTACCAAAACACCAACAGAAATTATCAAATAGTGTGAGGCTGTGGAGACAAAGGTTGGCAGCGAGGTAGTCTGCACATCTAAAAGGAGGAGCATGGTGACTTTGTGACTGACAGGGCCTGGGGCTCACCTGTTTCTAGGGAGGCTGCTTGGGGTGCTGGAGAATGCTTCCCAGTGTCCTGGACCTCTGGGCTCACACAGGAGAGGGTAAGGGGAATTCCAGGCCTTTCATATTTTTCTCTTTGATTACTTATTTGATCTTGATTTACAAAGTGGTGAGAAAACAGGGGTATAATTTACACCGCTCCCACCACCAGAGTTCTGTGTCCCCATCCCCTGCACTGGAAACTGCAGTGGTTCTCCCAAGGTCACAGATAGGGGATGACTATTAATGCTATAATATAATGATCTATTTTTATATACATTTGCCTTTTTTTCTATGGTCCTGCCTTTTCTTCCTTTCTAAGTCACGCCTACACCTGTCATGACATCCAAATGTCCTTCCTTTTCCCCTTCTTCTCTCTCTGGGTTCTGATGCAATTGGGGTTCAGAGTCCTCTGGGCATCTCCTAACATTTCTCTCTCTTTAGGAGCCTGGACCCAAATTCTTTATGGGGAGCAGAAGGTGGGAGTTCTGGCTTCTGTCATTGCTTCTCCGCTGGACATGGGTGTTGGCAGGTGGATCCACACCCCCAGCCTGTCTCTGTCTTTCCCTAGTGGGGCAGGGCTCTGGGGAGGGGAGGCTCCAGGACACATGGGTGAGGGCGTCTGCCCAGGGAGGTCAGGATGGAGTCATGGTAGCATCTGCAACTTGGTGACTGAAAGGTGGTAAACTGTAAAGCAGGATAAAATTTTTAGTAAACAGGGGTAAAAAAATGTAGGAATAGAATAGATGAAATTAGGGGTGAATGTGGGAAGAAGCTAGGAAGTCCATTTTAGGTATGTTCTGAGGGGCCCATGACTTTACTAATTTTTGCTTGAATTTGATAGGTAACATGGAGGTGGACTAAAAATATTGTCTGGTATCAGAGTTGAGAATAGGGCTAGAAAGCTGGATTAAGGCAGACAGTAGCTCCCAAACTTGAAGAATATACATAAATACAATGAACTATTTCCCCATTGATCTGACCCAGGGCCTATGTCTACTCCTATTTAGCACAGTAGCCAGTGTGACTTCTGACTCCCTGTCAGTCTGAGCATCACAAGAAAACAGCAGACCCCTGCCTACTTATTCTGTTCTAAAAAAAGCTTTGTAAATCTGGAATTTGATACCCAGAAAAAATTCTCAGTTGTGGGATGTGATGAAATTAAAAACGCACACAGAGTTTATGTAAAGGTACCAGACAAAAATTTTGGAACCCAGAAAAGAGACAGGTGAGCATAAACATATGGAAGGAGTTTGTTTCTAGGCCGATGGCTTTGGGGTAGCACTGGGTCTACACTGGGATAGGAGTGAAAAGAAAGCCTCTCAGATAAAAGGTAGGAACAAGGGGGAAGGGGAGGGGTTGGGGAAGAGGAAGAGAAGGAGGAGAATGGGAAGGGGGAGAAGAAAAAGGAAGAGGAGAAAGAGAAGAAGGAGGAGGAAGAGGAGAAATGTCCACCAGGAACCGTGCTGGCACTGGGCCTCAGCATTAACCCTGGTGGCCATAATAAATCAACAAATCTATTTTTTATTTACAAAGTCTAAACACGACCGTTTTTCTAGTCATAACTCTGCACTGGGATGTTTGTCTATGTCCCTATGGAGTCTTCTGTCTTCTTCCCATCTCAGGTGAATACCAGCCGTGACCTTTAATGACACATTTCTGTCACTCCCTCCCCAGAGCTGCTTGTCTTTGGGCTGAGGCAAAACCACTAACACTAGCCCTTTTTTTTAGTCTTAGATTTTTGGCCTGTGGTGTTTCGTCTACCATTTTAATCTGCGTGGAGCTGTTGCTGCTATGAAGTCATGTCAACGTCTCCAACATGAAGCAGGCGCGTTTGATGATACGACTGTATTGCCGCTGCCCTCACACATCACAAACGGTACTGAACTGGAGAACTTTGCTGTTGTTGTCTCCCTTGTTACAGTGATCGTGCTGCCTACCTGCCCACAGTCTGGAGCTCTCTAACTTTTCCTCTGCTTAGCGCTTGATGGCGAGGGAGGGAATAGTACGTGGCAGAGATACATAGAAAAATAAGTTACGGGGGGCCGGGTGGTGGTGCAGTAGGTTAAACACAGGTGGCAAGAAGGACAAGGACCGGCATAAGGATCCTGGTTCGAACCCCCGGCTCCCCACCTGCAGGGGAGTCACTTCACAGGCGGTGAAGCAGGTCTGCAGGTGTCTGTCTTTCTCTCCCCCTCTCTGTCTTCCCCTCCTCTCTCCATGTCTCTCTGTCCTATCCAACAACAAGGACAGCAATGGCAATAATAACAAGGGCAACAAAATGGGAAAAATGGCCTCCAGGACCAGTAGATTCTTGTGCAGGCACTGAACCCCAGCAATTACCCTAGAGGAAAAAAAGAAAAAGAAAAAGAAAGAAAAAAGAAAGAAAGAAAAGTAAGTCATGCCTTTTCCAATAGCCCAATGTATGTGTGTGTGTGTGTGTGAGAGAGAGAGAGAGAGAGAGAGAGAGAGAGAGAGAGAGAGAGAGTCCAGGACTTGGCACATATGCAAATGCATTACTTTGAGCTACTTTTTCCAGATATATAGAAAGAGAAAGACATAGCAAATGACCTCCAATAAAGAAAAAAATAAATAATTTAAAAGAGAGAGAGGGAGAGAGAGAGAGATAGAGAAAGAGAAAGAGAGAGAGAAAGAGAAAGAGAGAGAGAGAAAGAGAGAGAGAAAGAGAAAGAGAGAGAGAGAAAGAGAGAGAAAGAGAAAGAGAGAGAGGGAGAGAGAAAGAGAGAGAGAGAGAAAGAGAGAGAGAGGGAGAGAGAAAAAGAGAGAGAGAGAGAGAGAGAGAGAGAGAGAGAGAGAGAGAGAGAGAATGAGAGCATCAGTCTGGCATGTGTCAGTAAGGACCAAACCCAGGATTTTCTGATTTTCTTTACCCACCACACCACCTCCCAGGCTGCCGGAAAGGACATCCCTGCCCCACCCCGAATCAATCCATTCTTTGGCTCACTCACCAAGCATCCATGGTGCATCTGGTTTTCTGCTTTGATCTCTCAAGAAAATGGTAAGGTGTGACTTGAAATGGATCTCAGGACAGTGAGCAGCCAAGCTTTCCCTTCTCACCTGCACCCCCACCCACTCCCAGCTCTCTCCTTGCTATTATCTTTAGGCAAACAATTAAACGCAAAAACGGAAACCAGCATCCTCTGGCCAGCGCACACAGTACCAAGGAAACGCTCGTTTTGAGGGTGTAGACACAGACAGGCCAGTGATGTGTAATGTTTATTTTAGCCTCATCTCCTGATGCTCTGAATTTAGCATACACGGATCCCTCTTAAGCCTCGAGCCGCCCAAAAGGGAGTGTTCCCATCATGAACAGTGCCATGTTCTTGCCTTGGAATGGGCATGTAGAAATGCCCGCTCCTTTTCCAGGGTGGCTACTACAGAAATCACGAAGGGTGCTTACAGGGTGATGTCCAGGACGGAAGGCAAGGCGTGTGCTGACTCACTCTGCAGCGCCACCAAAGCTTTCCGCCTAGGATGTCCTGGCTTCACATGGCTTTAGAGGTGCTGGAGGAAAGAAGGGTTAGCCCTTTTTTCTCTATCTATCCTTATAAAATCCTCTCTATTGAACTTCCTTGCTTTTTGAAGTGTGGAACATCAGTGCTTCCCAGTGGGGATAAAAAGAACTTTAAAAATTTCAGCGTGCTTTGCTTTGGATTTTGACTGTAATATGAAACTCACAGGAAGAAACACACGGCTTATTTATACTAACTCACACGGAACTTTTAAATATTTAACTCTTCTAGCCTTAAAATTCAGCACTACTGGACAAAAGCATTAGCTTTAAATTTTTGGTATTATCTTTATTTACTTATTGGATAGAGAAAGCCAGAAATCAAGAGGAATGGGGGAGATAGAGAGGGAGAGAGACAGAGAGATAACTGCAGCCCTGCTTCACCACTCACGGAACTTCCCCTGGCCCTTGCGCACTGGAACATGCGTGTTCAACCAGGTGCGTTCTTGCTCTGATTCATGACTAGATGGATAAATAAATATTTAAGGGGGTCGGGTGGTAGCGCAGCGGGTTAAGCGGCATGTGGCGCAAAGCACAAGGACTGGAATAAGGATCCGGGTTTAAGCTCCCAGCTCCCCACCTGCAGGGGAGTTGCTTCACAGGCGGTGAAGCAGGTCTGCAGGTGTCTGTCTTTCTCTCCCCCTCTCTGTCTTCCCCTCCTCTCTCCATTCCTCTCTGTCCTGTTCAACAATGAATGACATCAACAATAACAATAATAACCACAACAAGCTACAACAACAAGGGCAACAAAAGGGGGGGGAATGGCCTCCAGGAGCGGTGGATTCATGGTGCAGGCACCCAGCCCCAGCAATAACCCTGGGGGCAAAATCAATCAATCCATAAATATTTAAAAATAGCTTCAATGTGCAAACACTCTTTGCAGAGCTGGTATCTGGCAGCCCTTCCCAAGTCCTTGGTCTCTGAGCATGTGCGACAGAGAGCAGAGAGCAGGAGGCTGTGTCCCAGGGTCAGAGTGACCTTGCCGGATGCTTGAACCCGGGTCGCTGGGTTACCATTTATGTCTGTAAGTCTGTTAGCCTTAGCCACATATATTCCACATCTGAGAGAAACTATCTGGTCTCATATCCGTATACAAAATGATTGGGGAGCCATTGGTGCTTTGGGTGGGGAAGGAAATTGTATATGGAGTGGTCCGGGAGGTGGCGCAGTGATAGGGCTTTGGACTCACAAGCGTGAGGTCCTGGGTTCGATCCCTGGCAGCACATGTGCCAGAGTGATGTCTGATTCTTTCTCTCTCTCCTCCTATCTTTCTCATAAATAAATAAAATCTTTAAAAAAAAAAGAAAAGAAAAAAAGAAAGCTGTATGGAAAGTCTTCTCCAAATAAAGAGAGAAATCTCCCAGGTATGACTATTTACCTGAAGAGTGAAGAAACACTCATTCAAAGAGACACCTATGGCCCTGTGTTTGCCACCATACTATTCACAACAGCCAAGAGTTTGAAATCGCTTAAGTGCTTACGACCAATCAATAAAGTATATGTGGGACAAAGCGCAAGGACCGGCAGAAGGATCCCGGTTGGAGCCCCCGGCTCCCCACCTGCAGGGGAGTCACTTCACAGGGGGTGAAGCAGGTCTGCAGGTGTCTGTCTTTCTCTCCCTCTCTCTGTCTTCTCCTCCTCTCTCCATTTCTCTCTGTCCTGTTGGATAGTATGCCAGCTCCCCCTGGCTTCTGCTTAACCTTATGCCTATATAGGGATAGATTTAATCCCATTCAAAGCTTTGGTCTATTTACATAAATCACTTTTACATTTACATAAAGCAATCCAGGGCATTGGTGGTTCAGTGATAGGATTCTCGCCTGCTCCACCCCCTCCTTGTCACACTCTGATTTTCACCAGTCACTTTTCTCTCCACCCTCTCTATGTCACATCCTGTTTCCACCCTACTTGGCAAGTATATATAAAGACAGCATTGTGAGTTTTACAGTACTTGAGTTTAGCTTAGCTCGGCTTAGATTGTGTGTGCTGCGTCCTGCATGAATAAAGAGATACTGCGTACAACCCAGCCATGAGTCCCTGGTCGTCTGTTACCCGCCCGTGAAGCCAGCCCGGCGAAAACAACATAACCCGGCGAAAACAACACTGTCCTATCCAACAACAGCTACAACAATGAATTCATAAGGGCATCAAAAGGGAATAAATAAATAAATATAAAAATATTTTTTAAAAAGAACATGTGACGTACAAATACAAAGGTAAACTCCTCAACTATACACAATGATGAAACCCTGACATTTACAACAGGTTTTCTTCCTGAAAAAAAAAAAAATTAGAGAGAGAAGGGCCGGGCAATGGCACATCTGGCTGAGGATACATATTAGAAATCGCAAGGACCCAGGTTCAACTCCACCCACCTGCCTGGTCCCTGCCTGCAGGAGGGGAGCTTCACAAGCAACAACGCGGGGCTTCAGGCCTCTCTCTCTTCCCCACCCTCCCTTTCAGCTTTTCTATCAAAATAAATAAATATGAAGTAATGGAGAAAGACACATAAGGGCATATGACTTCACTTTTACGTGGCGGCGCATGAACAAGACAGATGAACAGACTAAACCGGACACAAATAAACTTTCAAACTCTAAGTCCAAAGTAATGGGAGACAGCACAGCAGTTTCAGGCTCCTGGTCGGCCAAGGGTGCTGGTCAGCTCTGTCTAAACCTTAGGCCCTAACTCTTAAGGTACAAGTCTAGATTCTTGCCTGTTTCAGAGTTCCACTGGAAAAAGAAACAAAAATATAAATAAATAAATAAATAAATAAATAAACAAAAAAGAAAAGAAACTGTTAAATTACCCCTCTGAGGGTAATTTACTCCTGCACTGCTGGTGGGAATGTCAATGGGAGAGCCTGTGGAGAACAGTCTGGAGAACTCTCTGAAGGCTAGAAGTGGACCTGCCCTATGACCCTGCAATTCCTCTCCTGGGGATAGATCCTAAGGAACCCAACACACCCATCCAAAATGATCTGTGTGCACCTGTGTTCACAGCAGCACAATGTGTAATAGCCAAAACCTGGAAGCAACCAGGTGTCCAACAACAGATGAGTGGCTGAGCAAGTTGTGGTCTATAGACTCCATGGAATACTACTCAGCTATTAAAAATGGTGATTTCACCTTCTTCACCTCATCTTGGATGAAGCTTGAAGGAACCATGTGAAGTGAGATTAAGTCAGAAACAGAAAGATTGGGGCCAGGTGGTGGCACACCTGGTTAAGCATGTACATTATAGTGTGCAAGGTCCCGGGTTCAAGCCCCTGATCCCCACCTACAGGGGGAAAGCTTCACAAATGGTGAAGCAGGGTTGCAGGCATCTCTCTGTCTCTCCCCCTCTCTATCTCTCCCTCCCCTGTCAATTTCTCTATCAAATAAATAAATAAAAATAATTTTAAAAAAGAAATAGGGACATATATGGGATGATCCCATTTATAGACACAAGTTGAATATCCAGAACAGAAGGGAAAACACTAAGCAGAACCTGGACTGGAGTTGGTGTCCTGCACCAAAGTCAAAGACTCTGGGGTGGGGGGGAGGGAGGGTTCAGGGCCTGGAACAGGATGGCAGAGGAGGACCTAGTGGGGGTTGAATTGTTATGTGGAAAACTGAGAGATGTTACACATGTACAAACTATTGTATTTTACTGTCAACTGTAAACCATGAATCCCCCCAAAAGAAGAAATGAAAATTACCCCTTTGAGGTGAGATTGTGAATGTTTTCACTCCCCCCCCCCAATAGAACCGCTTTCATTATACAGATGTGTGAATAAACAAAAGTATGTATGTGACCACTTTTTCACAAATATATTCATCAGCTAAGAACACAAATAGCATCATATAGTGAGAGCTAGCCATCTTTTCCACATATTTGAATTTCTCGGATAGATGCCCAGGAGCAAGAATGGGAGAATTAGGAAGAGCCATACAGGTGACTGGTGTGAATTCTGGTGACTGGATTCATGGCTGGGTGATTGCTAGGCTTCTCTGCCACGGCCCCAAGAAGGAAATCCAGTAACATAGAGGGAAAGAATTGCTACACTGAAAAACATTCTGTGGAAGGATATCCCACCAGAAATATTCAGACGTTTAAACAAACAAACAAAACAAAAACCTCAAGGCAGCTCGATCACGATTTAAAACAAACAAATAAAACATACAGTAAGAAAAATCCCACACGGTATTCAGGTCAGACGGATAGAAAAAGTCAGGCTGGAATCAATTTACCGCTTAATAACAGGCAAGGTGGTAGGAGAACTTCAGCAGAGGGGCAGAGGCAGGTAGAAGAAGCAGTGGGAAGTTAGAAGTCACACCCACAAATGGGGCTTTAAAAACTAAAATGGGGGGCCGGGTGGTAGAACACCAGGTTAAGCGCACATAGTGTGAGGCACAAGGACCAGCATAAGGATCCCGGTTCGAGCCCCCGGCTCCCCACCTGCAGGGGAGTCGCTTCACAGGCGGTGAAGCAGGTCTGCAGGTGTCTATCTTTCTCTCCCCCTCTGTCTTCCCCTCCTCTGTCCATTTCTCTCTGTCCTATCCAACAACAACATCAGTAAAAACAGCAATAGTAACTACAATAATAAAACAACAAGGACAAGAAAAGTGAATAAATAAATATTTAAAAATAAAAAAATATATACATAAAAAATTCAAATGCATAGAACTACGGTGGTGGGTGTGGCGTGAAATTCTACAATCTTATAACTCCCTATCATCACAAAAATATGTATTTAAGAGAAGCAGAACTCGCTGTTGCACTATAGTGCTGGGGATTAAACATGGGGCTTTGTGCATGTGTGTCTGATGCACCATGCACAAACCACCACGATGCAGGGCGAGATATATTTAATTTGGCACCAGGATTATTCCTGGGGCTTGGTGTCCGCACATGAAATTCAGGACTCCTGGAAGCCCCCACCCTTTTTTCCCCTTTATTGGCTAGAACAGAGAGAAATTAAGAGGGGGGGGGGAGATAGAGAGGGAGACAGCAGCAGTACTTGTTCACTGCTTGCAGAGCTTCTCCCCTACATGTGGGGGGGTGCACTCGAACCCTGGTCCTGATGCATGGTAAGAGGTGTGCCACCCAGGAGCAATGAAACAGGGCCGCAGGCGCCTCTCATTCTCTGCCCCTCTGTCTTCCTCTTCCCTCTTGCTTTCTTTCTGTCTCTATCCAATAAATAAATTAAAATGTATTGTTTTTTTAAAATATTTTATTTATAAAAAGTAAACACTGACTAAACCATAGGATAGGAGGGGTACAACTCCACACAATTCCCACCACCAGAACTCCGTATCCCATCCCCTCCCCTGACAGCTTCCCTGTTCTCTATCCCTCTGGGAGCATGGACCCGGGGTCACTGTGGGATGCAGAAGGTGGGAGGTCTGGCTTCTGTCATTGCTTCCCCGCTGAACATGGGTGTTGCAGGTGGATCCATACTCCCAGCCTGTCTCTCTCTTTCCCTAGTGGGGCAGGGCTCTGGGGACGCAGAGCTCCAGGACATATTGGTGGGGTTGTCTGTCCAGGGAAGTCTGGTTGGCATCCTGCGGGCATCTGGAACCTGGTGGCTGAAAAGAGAGTTAACACACAAAGCCAAACAAATTGTTGACCAGTCATGGACCTAAAGGCTGGAGTAGTGCAGATGAAGAGTTGGGAGCCCCTCCATTTTATAGATAGCTAGTAGGCATACTTTAGTTATATTCCAAAGGGCCTGTGGCTATACTAGTGTTTTCTTTTTCTTTTTTTTTTTTTTTTTTGCTTGATCCTGAAATCTGATATGCATGTGGATCCTAATTATTGTCTGGGGAGGTGATGTCATGGCTGGCAGAAGGACCAGAAAGCTGGATCAGGGAAGAAAGTAGCTCCCTAATATGGGAAAGGGGTATAAACATTGTTGACTGTAAACGCCATTGATTTGATGTGATCTGGGGCCCATATTCAGCTTAGGAGCCTGTGTGACCTCTGCATCCCTCTAGATCTGAGCTCACATTCTGTGGTCATGAGTAGGAACGTTCCAAGTGCCCCAATATCAGGACCCATCTTCCTCAGGTGTAGCACAGAGTCTGTTGTCCAGCCTCCCTTTGGAGGAGGGAACATTCTCTACCGTTGTTGATCCAAGTTGAGGGCAAGGTCCTCTGGGCTAAAATGTATTGTTAACTAAAGAAGACTAAAAGGATGTCCAAGTGTTAGTGGGAAAATGGGCCAGGGGAATGATCGTGACAAAGATGGGAGGTGGTGCAGGGACGGGGGGAGAAGGGAGGCTACAGGTGTTGAGAGTTCTGCTTGGTGAAAGCTGAGAGTTACAGGGTTTTTACGGTCTACATGCAGGGTCCAGTAGAAAGTTATGTGTGTGAACCCAGCGTCTAGGAAGGTACCCGATCTGGTGGCTTACTGCACGGGTGGGTTGATGATTGGTATAAATAACACATAAAATTTCTTTAAAATTATTTTATTTTTAAATTTTATTTTAATGAGAGAAATACAGAGGAAAAGACCAGAGCCCTGCTCAGCTCTGGCTAATGGTCGTGCTGGAGTCTGAATCCAGCTGGGACCTCAGAGCCTCAGGCAGGAGTCTTTTTGCAGAACCACTATGCAGTCTCCCCAGCCCAACCCATGAATTTTGAAGAGGTCCCTTAAGAACTAGCTATGTAGAGCAAACTCAGTAACTGAGGGCCAAACCCTGATGCACTCTGAAACTCAGAAATGAGAGAGAGAGAGAGAGAGAGAGAGAATCAAAGAGACTGAAAAGACAGCAGTGAACAAGGAGTTAAAAAGAAGAGTGTCATGTTTCTGAAAGTTAGGAGGAGAGAGCCTTTGAAGATGTGGGCAACGCCTTCAAATATTCATGTGCCATTTACTTCCCTCTTCCTGCCTCTCCACAAACACACTCTCTCTCTTTTTTTCCTTCCTGTTTCTTTCTTGTCTTCAGTCACTTAACCAGTGTATAAGGCAGGCTTGCTGGGTGCACTCTGCTGACTAACTGGGAACCCAGAGATAGGCAAGCCTCATAAAATAGAAGTCTCCTGGACAGAAGCTAGTTTTCCCAAACTCTTCCTTGAAACAAAGAACGATAAAGTCTGTTTTTTTTTTTTTTTTTTTTTTTTAGGAAGCAAGTCATAGGTGAAAACAGACCCGCTCTCCTGTATCTTAGGAAAGATGTGAAGCTTCCATCGAGCTCACACTTTACCTGTGCATGCACCTGTGGTGACAGACACCTGTGCATGCATTTTCTGCAATTTATTTACAGCGCCTTGCAATGAAAACGATTCCAAAGTTTTCTCATGGAGCTGTGCTAGAATTTGATTTTCTGCTTAAGAAAGGCAAATGCAATGGAATATCACCCCCCTCTCCCCCCTCCCCCCATCTCCCACACCAGGTCCCCTTATTTCTCTAAGGTCATCCAACGGTTAAGTTAAAGAATTCAGCTCCATGGCTCAGAAGAAAGTCAACTGGTAGCTTCCATTCACATGGACAGACACCCCCACCAGTGTGTCCTGGAGCCCCACTTCCCCAGAGCCCTGCCCCACTAGGGTAAGAGAGAGGCAGGCTGGGAGTATGGATCCACCTGTCAACACCCATGTTTGGTGGGGAAGCAATGACAGAAGCCAGACCTTCCACCTTCTGCAACCCACAATGACCCTGGGTCCATACTCCCAGAGGGATAAAGAATAGGAAAGCTGTCAGGGGAGGGGGTGGGATACAGAGTTCTGGAGGCGGGAATTGTGTGGAGTTGTACCCCTCTTATCCTATGGTTTTGTCAGTGTTTCTTTTTTATAAATAAAAAATTAATAAAAAATGCTTTATTATCCTTATTTGTTTATTGGATAAAGACAACCAAAAATTAAGAGGGAAAGGGGTGACAGAGAAGGAGAGAGACAGAGAGACCCCTGCAGCCCTGCTTCACCACTCACAAAGCTTTCCCCCTGCAGGTGGGGACTGGGGACTCAAACCTGGGTCCTTGTGCCCTGTGATATGTGCGCTCAGCCAGGGGCGCCACCACCCGGCCCCCTAGCATTTTGTTCTTTCTATTAGTTCTACTCTTGCTTCTTATAAGCAAGACTAGGAAAGCTGCCTTCATTCTTCACCTCCAAAGTAGAGAGAGTCGGACTATGGGTTGGGTCTAAAATCAAAGATTGGTGTGTACCAAGGTTAGAATTAGAAAATAAAATTGGTTAAAATTGACCCAACTAGTTTTTGCCTGAGCCTGACATCCAATGTGCAGGTGACCTAAGCTATTGTCTGGGGGGCTGGTGTCACAGTTGGAAAACTGAGTAGAAAGCTGGATCAGGGAAAGAGGGTAGCTCCCAAATATGGGAAAAGTGTATAAATAGTGTTAACTGTAAACCCCACTGATCTGATCTGGGGCCCATAGTCAGCGTAGGAGCCTGTAGGCCTCTTGGCATACACCTAAAATAGCTACCTTTTCCAAAATGGAGAAATTTGGAGAAAATACTCCCAAATTTCCATCCATAATATTCTTGCCTTTCGGTTCATGATTAGCCAACAATTTGTTCTGCTTTCTATCTTAATCCTTTTTTCAGTCATCAGGTTCCAGATGCTATCATGATGCCAACTGGACTTCCCTGGACAGACCACCCCACCAGTGTGTCCTGGAGCCCCGCTTCCCCAGAGCCCTGCCCCACTAGGGAAAGAGAGAGGCAGGCTGGGAGTATGAATCCACCTGCCAACGCCCATGTTCAGTGGGGAAGCAATGACAGAAGCCAGACCTTCCACCTTCTGCATCCCACAATGACCCTGGGTCCATACTCCCAGAGGGATAAAGACTAGGAAAGCTATCAGGGGAAGGGAGGAGATACGGAGTTCTGGTGGTGGGAACTGTGTGGAGTTATACCCCTCTTATCTTATGGTCTTGTCAGTGTTTCCATTTTATAAATAAAAACTTTAAAAAAGGGAAAGCTGGGGAAACCCTAAGTGTATGGTCCACCTTTCTGTAACCTGCAGGTTTTCTTTCTAAATTAAACAGCGGTGGAGGGAGGCAAGGGACGTGAAAACTGGATTCCATTCCACTTTTTTTATGCGTTTGGTTTATTTCATCGTTAAGTTTCCACAAGTGGGGGGATGAGAATTTTAGAATTTAAGGGAAGTCATTAAAGGGAGGGAGAAAAAATAGGGCAGCAAAATCGGAACTGATGTTTTAGAGCTGAAAAATAGGAAAACAGAAGAAACAAAACAGGCTACTAAAATCACTGACTTTTAATTCATTTTTTGTCCCCAGCCCAATCCCAAACTCTCCGTGACAAGCGAGATCCATTAAGCAGATTGAATCCTGTAAAATAATAGTGAGAGATATTTTGTCTTGATCCTTATTCAAACTTTTACAAACTTATGTCTGTGTGTTTATACTCAGAAGAGTCAGGCTGGACGTTAACCAAGAAAACCAGCCCTGCGAGTCCCAGAAAGCAGACCATTTGAGCTTTTTTAATAACGTTAGGCCCTGTTTGTGGCTATATTTATCTTAGAAGTTTGTGTACCTAGAGTGCACCTCCAGAAATTCAATCTACAGAAGTTTTTAGTGACCTCAGACAAAAATGACTATATTTAGCGAGACCTAAAGGAATAAAATCAGGCAAAAGAATAATCTCTCCTCCTTAATTCCTCTCATTAGAAGCCCGAATCCAACAGAGACCAAAACCTTTCTGCAAAGCCATCCACCTGCCAACCTGGCCATAGATGATATATGTAAAAGGTTGCCGGTGAAGGTCGGAGGGTGGAGAATCAAGATTAAGATGGAATTGGGGTTGGGGGGGAGAGAACATGTTAAGTCTCATAGATACCTAGAAAAGTGAGGCATGTCCCCTCCCCCCATTAACCTGCCCTCAGGGAAAGACACTGTCTTATTTATTTTATTTTTTATAAGTGATTTAATAATGATTTACAAGATTGTAAGACAACAGGGCTATAATTTCATATAGTTCCCATCACCAGAGTTCCACATCCCGTCCCCTCCATTGGAAGCTTCCCTAATTCTTTATCCTTCTGGGAGGATGGACTAAAATTCTTTATGGGGAGCAGAAGGTGGGAGTTCTGGCTTCTGTCATTGCTTTTCTGCTGGACATGGGTGTTGGCAGGTGGATCCACACCCCCAGCCGGTGTCTGTCTGTCCCTAGTGGGGCAGGGCTCTGGGGAGGGGAGAGGACACATGGGGGAGGGCGTCTGCCCAGGGAGGACAGGATGGTGTCATGTCTGCAACTTGGTGGCTGAAAGGCGGTAAGATATAAAGCAGGTAAAATTGCTCAATAAACAGGAACCCAAAGATAGGAATAGAGCAGATAAAACTAGGGGTCTTCATGTGGAAGGAGGCCAGGAAGTCTCTTTTAGGTATGTTCCATGTAGTCCATGACTAATAATTTTTGTCTGAGCCTGACAGCTAACATGCAGGTAACTAAAAATACTGTCTGGGAAGATGGTGTCAGAGTTGAGAACAGGACTAGAAAGCTGGATCAGGGCAGAGAGTAGCTCCCAAACATGAGGAAAGTCTCTAAATGCCATCAACAGTTAACCTCTTTAATACTGACATTAACAGCAGACCCAGGTTCAAGTCCAGCCTCCACCACACTGAAGGAAGCTTTGGTGCTGTGGTCTCTCTCTCTCTCTCTACCTTTTCTCTTTCTCTCTCCTCTCTCTCTCCTTTATTTCTCTCTCTCTTCCTTCCTCTCTCCCTTCTCTCTTTCACTTTCTCATCTCTACATGGTAATAACAACTACTATTACAATATTGCTGACAAATATTGGTAAAAAGAAACTATTTAGAAAGGGAGTCAGGCAGTAGCACAGTGGGTTAAGCGCATGTGGCGCAAAGCACAAGGACTGGTGCAAGGATCCCGATTCAAGCCCCCGGCTCCCCACCTGCAGGGGAGTCGCTTCACAGGCGGTGAAGCAGGTCTGCAGGTGTCTGTCTTTCTCTCCCCCTCTCTGTCTTCCCCTCCTCTCTCCATTTCTCTCTGTCCTATCCAACAACAACAGCAATGGCAACAATAGCAACAACAACAAGGGCAACAAAAGGGGAAAAATGGCCTCCAGGAGCAGTGGATTCATAGTGCAGGCACCGAGCCCCAGCAATAACCCTGGAGGCAACAAAACAAAACAAAACAAAACAAAACAAAACAACCCAACAATGATGATATTAATAACAACAACAATAATAACTACAACAATAAAAAACAAGGACAACAAAAAAGGGAATAAATAAATAAATATTTAAAAAAGAAGATACTTCTGTTAGTTAACTGGTCTGACATTTGGTTCACAATATTATGAGCTTTAGGACTACACACACACACACACACACACACACACACACACACACACACACGATCACAGTCCCTGCACCATCACACTAAGGGAGAGATTTATTGCCCTGGCTTTGAAAATAAAGCATTTGAGACACACACAGCCAGTAAAAGGGACTTAGCTCCCCAGTAAATCATAGCAGTTCTGGTATGGGGACTGAGGTCTTCTGATAACGACCCCGTGGTCCATTCCACTAGATTGGTGATCTGTTTTTCTCATGCCTTTAAAAGTCCGTCTCTAACTCAGTATTCCCTGCAACCCATGCATATGTGCTCATGGCTCAGTTCCTAGGAGGTATGATTTCATTCATTCTTCTTTTTTAAATTAGTGATTTAATATTGATTTACAAAATTACAAGGTAACAGGGGTATAACTCCTCACCTTTCCCACCACCAGAGTTCTGAATCCCCAACCCCTCCATTAGATATGTTAGTTCTCCCAAGGTCGCAGATAGGGGCTGACTATTATTTCTATAACTACCTGTCTAGATTTGTATAGATTTGCCCATTTTGCAGGTTCCTGTTGGTATGTTTCATATTGGAAGAATGATGGAGAAGCACATGGTGTGGTGATTTGCCCGTTCATGAATAAAGAGTAAACTGCAGCTTCTCAGCACAGCTGTGTGTCCCCGAGTCTCTGTCTCTGTTCACCACCGCGAAGCTAGCCCGGCCTGCTGGCGCCTCCAAACACTGACAACAAATGGCGCCCAAGTGGACCTGACCTGCGCATCTCTCAGATAAGTGAAGACAATTTGGCTACCTATGTACTATGGCCTTCTCTTCTGCTTGTGAAGAGATCTCCAAAGGCCTCTGCCCTTTCTTCACGAGACTGTTTCGCTGTTTCTGGAACATTTATCTCTGGACCACTCTGTGGTTTCCACCCAACGCCAGCCTGCAGGAGCCCAACACCAGCCCGCATGAGCCGGCTTTCTGCCGCGTGGCATGGAGCACTGGGCACGGGCTCCTCCCACGCTGCTTGGCCGCTGAGAGCAGGGCACCAGACATGGCAGGGCCATGGGGCAGGGCTGTGGCAGCCTATCCTGGCTGCCACCCCGGGGCACCTCGGCCCACGCCTTCTGCACGGCTGGCCCGCCCGCCCTCCTGCTATGAAGTCTGGACAGATCCCAGACCACCTGGAGACTGCAGGCTCCCTGCCAAAACTGGGCCCCCTGGCCGAGATCTCTAGCTTGGGTCTGAAGGCAGATGAGCTAGAATATGTAGAGATTCGTGCAGAGATTGCAACCTACAATTCCTAGAAATGAAGCTGCCCAAGAGGCCACCACTGGACAATGCACTCCCTGAATGGCTAAGACAGTACAGATCTGAATTCGTGTTTGAAATGACATGACTTCGTAACAAAGGTTTCTCTCCTTGTGTATTAAAGACCATGTGTATGTGTGTGTTTAAAGTTTGGTAACATTAACTTTAAGGTTAAAAATGTAACTTTAAGGCTAAATTCTTACTAGACAAAGTTAAATGAAAAAGGTTTTCAACATAGTTCTCATAAAGATAAAATTAACCTACATTTAAAGTCTGAGGCAAAAATTAGTTAATCAATATATTTTAACTAAGTTGGTTTAAATAAAAAAAAACCTGCGCACACCTAGGGTGCATCTCCCTCTTGAATGGGTGTAACAAAAGGTTAAAAAGACGTTGTTGATATGTAAAACTCTCAAATTCCTTCTCAATTAGAAATGTTAGATTGTGCTACGGTTATGTTAATAATTCTCATGCCTGAGGCCTTTTTCTTTCTATGGTTCATGTTTGCCTTTCCACATTTTATTGTTTGAACTTTAATCATGCTGGAAGGGACTTCCAATTGTGATAGAGTTATCAATTGTGGTAAACTTCTAACCTGCTACAAGTTTTGTTTCATAAGTAAGTAAATTGCAGCTGTCAAGTTCTCTACAGAAAAGCAGAATTCCAATGGCTGACATTCCCCATTGAGACAGACGTACAACAATTCACCCCCTTGGCAATTCTTTGGTGGACATCTGATTTGGACTCGCTTCTATCGGACTCACTGGTACACCTCGGACACTTTGCACAAAACTAGCGGCTTCCCTTAAGCTGCTGGGTTTCTCAAAGACTGACTGCAGCCATGCCTTGGGACTCTAGGCCTCACTCTCCCCCCATGCTAGCAAATGCCCGTCGAGGCAAGGACGCCCCCCAGAGGCAGGAAATGTTTTTTTTTAAGCTGATAAAGTTTTGCCCAGAGGCAAAAAATGCCCCCTCAGGCCTTCCCTTGGCAGCACACTGGTTCTTGTTGTCCGCTTACATGTTTCTCCATGTTTGTGCCAGTTTCTTTTTTGAAAATGCCTGTACGATACAGGTTTCTGTTCACCCCACATCCCTGATACTGTGGTCATTTAGTTAAAAACGGAAGGGGGAACTGTTGCTGTGTTTCATCTTGGTTTGTTCCCCTTCCCCCCAACTCTGAGAGAATTGGTTTGGCCCTTGCTAGTTTCGCGCCCCTCTTTCTTCCCGCCCCCTATGCTAAGGACGCCCAGAGTCCCAGCAGCAGCTGCGGAAGAAGAATGATGGAGAAGCACATGGTGTGGTGATTTGCCCGTTCGTGAATAAAGATTAAACTGCAGCTTCTCAGCCCAGCCGTGTGTCCCCGAGTCTCTGTCTCTGTCTACCGCCGCGACGCTAGCCCGGCCTGCTGGCGCCCCTGAACCTTAACGACAGGTTCCATCTTCTCTTCCCTTCCAAGTCACACATATATCTATTACTACATGGTTACATTAATTCAATTTTAAAATAAATACTTTGTTTTTAGAACTAAAAAAAATGCAGAGGGCTGGGCAGTAGCACTCTGGGTTAAGTGCACATGGCACAAAGCACAAGGACCAGGTAAGGAATCTGGTTTGAGCCTCCTAGCTCCCCACCTGAGGTGGGGATGGGGGTCCACTTTGCAAGCAGTGAAGCAGGTCTGCAGGTGTCTGTCTTTCTCTCTCCTTCCGTCTTCCGTTCCTCTCTCAATTTCTCTGGGTCCTGTCCAATAATGACAGCAGCAACAACAATGGAGAAAATGGCCTCCAGGAGCAGTGGATTCCTGGCAGGTGCAGGCACCCTTCCCAGCGATAACCCTGGAGGCAAAACAAACAACTAAAGGAACCCAAAGGTGAAGGCAAAAGAAGATACAACTTTGAGGATCACTAGTATTTAAAAGTTGTATTTCCTTCTCATGAGCGAGGAGGGATGGAGGGGCTGGGTGGTGATGCACATGGTTAAACACACGCATCACAGTGCATAAAACCAGGGGGGTTTCAACTCCCCCAGCCCCCACCTGCAGGGGGAAAGCTTCACAGGTGGTGAAGCAGGGCTGCAGGTCTCTCTCTCTCTCTCTAGATTTCTCTCTGCCCTACCAAATAAAATAGATAAAGGTTATTATTTTTTTTAAAAAAGAGAAAGGATCAGATCTGGCAAGAGGTGGTGCTGGGGGTTGAACTTGCAGCCTGCAGGATGAGCGAGCAGGTGCCTCTCACATCCTAGTGGGTCATACCCCACCCCCCTTCCAGGAACCCTTCCCCCTGGGCGCCTGTGGGGAGCCCTGTCAGCCTTCCACGTCTGTCTGCTCAGTTTTCCAGTGCACCCCCTTCCACAGATCTCCGTTGGTTGGTTCAGGGAGAACAAAGAAGGTGGAAGCAACAGAGTGGCCGGTGCGTCTGATGCCAAGTGGGGACAGGTCTTTGCAGCCTCCGCAGGGCGGGAAGGTCTGTGCATAAAACCCCAGTGCTGGGGAGGCCAGCAGCTTGCTCACTGGGGGTCCAGGGCCGGGCAGAATAGATGCATCTCCCTCCATGCGCACTCCTCTGCCAGGGAGACAGCCTTCCATCACCACTTAGCTGCTTTTGTCAGGTGACCTAGCTTTTAGTCTGAGCAGGAGAGAGCCCTACATAATAGCCCGTGGCCATTTTCTGGAGATAATCACGGTGCTAATGACTACAGAGTCCAGGCTGACCCAGCCAGCTTGCCTCCGCTTGCTCCTCGGGTAAAGAGCAGAATTAAAGCTGTTTCTGGAATGTTTGCATTACGTCGGGGATGTTCTTGGGGGACTGTTGTTTAACTCCACATCAGTCCTAGTGTCATCTGGGGTTTGAGCACCCTCCCATCATTTCTCAACTGCCCTTTGTAATGGTAGATGTCTCACACACTGTCCTCAGTGAATAGCAGACATGCTTAAAAAAAAAAAGAGAGAGAAAGTAGGTGGTTCAGGAGGTAGCGCAGTGGTGAAGCTTTGGACTCTCAAGCACGGGGTCCTGAATTCAATCCCCGGCAGCACACGTGCCAGAGTGATGTCTGGTTCTTTCTCTCTCCTCCTATCTTTCTCATGAATAAATAAATAAATAAATAAAATCTTTAAATAAAATAGAAAATAGCTAATCCAAGTGTTGGTTTTTCTGCCTCAAAGGTGAGGAGAATACCTCTGTTTCGTAGCCACTTCTATCTAGGGTACAGAACCCAGAGTGATAATTAAACATTTTTTCTTATCTTTATTTTATTTATTGGATACAGACAGCCAGAAATTGAGAAGGAAGGGGGTGTTAGAGAGGGAGAGATAAAGAGAGACACCTGCAGCCCTGCTTCACCACTTGCAAAGATTCCCCCCTGCAGGTGGGGACCGGGAGCTCGAACCCTGGTCCTTGAACATTGTAACATGTGCGCTCAACCAGGTGCGCCACCACCCGGCCTCCAGTGATAATTTTTTAAATAATAAGACTACATTGTCCTAGGCACATTGTTAGACACAAGACATTATCTACACAAGACCTGAGGATTTTTTTCTTCTTTTTTATTTCTTCTTATTTATATTTATTTATTTATTTGCCTCCAGGATTGTTGCTGGGGCTCAGTGCCTGCACCACAAATCCACTGCTCCTGGATTTTTTCCCTTTTGTTACCTTGGTTGTTTTTATTGTTGTTGTAGTTATTATTATCATTGCTATTCATATCATTGTTGTTGGATAGGACAGAGAGAAATGCAGAGAGGAGGGGAAGACAGAGAGGGGGAGAGAAAGACAGACACCTGCAGACCTGCTTCACCGACTGTGAAGCGACTCCCCTGCAGGTGGGGAGCCGGGGGCTCGAACCGGGATCCTTACACTGGTCTTTGTGCTTTGTCCCACCTGCGCTTAACCCGCTGTGCTACCGCCCAACCCCCAAGACCTGAGGATTTAATGGGTAATATGATGACAGTAGTTGATGAAATTATACAGAATGATACAGTTTGCTAGAACAATATAATCTCTATGTTCCCACTCGAAAAAAAAAACACATGTTAATTAGCTTGAAGGAAGATTGGCTCAATCAATGTATGTGTCTAATCAGATACAACGTACACTTTAAATATCTGACAGTTCACGGGTCAGTGGTGTCTCAAAAGGTCACAGTCACGAATGGGCGAGACTTGAGGTGATTTTCATTCCTTTTTCACAGCTCTTTGCTGCTTAAACTCAGACCCAGAAGTGGCGTTCCTCTCCAGTCTGGTGCCAGCTGTCCCTGAGCCCAGATTTCAGTCCTGGGGATCACTCGCTCACCCCATTCTTGTCTACAGGCCTGTAGTGTGCATGTCTGCACTCACCTGAGAGGTTTTCTATCTATCCCTCCCTCCCTTCCTCCCTCCCTCCCTTCCTTCCTTCCTCCTTCCCTCTCTTCCTCCCTCTCTCCCTTCCTTCCTTTCTTTCTTTCTTTCTTTCTTTCTTTCTTTCTTTCTTTCTTTCTTTCTCTCTCTCTCTCTCTCTCTTTCTTTCTTTCTTTCTTTCTTTCTTTCTTTCTTTCTTCCTCCTTGCCTTGCCTTGCCTTGCCTTGCCTTGCCTTTCCTTCCTTCCTTCCTTCCTTCCTTCCTTCCTTCTTTCCTTCTTTCCTTATTTCCTTTTTCTCTTTAACTCAGACCCAGAAGTGCTTTGTGTCAGTGGCCAGAGTCCGGGTCTGGCACTAGCACCCCTAGATGCAGGCTTTTAGTCCTGGGAATCTCTCCCTCAACCCCTTTCATTCCACAAGCCACATGTGTCTGCACTCACCTGTCTGTGGCTTGGTGAGTCTCTGAAGAAATCCTGGTTCTATTTTCTTGAGTTTTCAGGTGATTTTTGTTGCTTTCCCTATTTGACTGGGGAGAGCAAGAATGAGCCTGCCACGCTACTTCATAACCACAGCCCTGGATGTCCCCCTTGGCCTACATTTTTTTTTGGTTATTATTATGGTTTTTTCTCTTTTGTGGAGCTGTGCCTGTCCTTTATGGATACTGGATAACAGCTGCTTGTGAGATGGGTGATGTGCAAGTACCTGGCCTCCTTGCATAGTTTGCTTTCAGTGGGTAGAAGTTCTTTTATGTGAAGACTGTGAAACCGTGAGGCTCCAAAACCTTTCTGTTTAGAATACTGGGTGACAGGGAGTCGGGCGGTAGCGCAGCGGGTTAAGCGCACGTGGCACAAAACTCAAGGACCGGTATAAGGATCCTGGTTCGAGCCCCTGGCTCCCCACCTGCAGGGGAGTCGCTTCACAGGCGGTGAAGCAGGTCTGCAGGTGTCTGTCTTTCTCTCCCCGTCTCTGTCTTCCCCTCCTCTCTCCATGTCTCTCTGTCCTATCCAACAATGATGACATCAACAACAACGACAATAATAACTACAACAATAACACAACAAGGGCAACAAAAGGGAATAAATAAATAAATATATTTTAAAAAAGATTAAGAAAAAAAGAATACTGGGTGACATTCACAGCACTACCGATGGGGAGAACTTCCCAAAGGCAAAGAGCTCATGAGAACCACTTACTTTTCTGAGCGTGGAGATAAGAGCTGGCCAAAAAATGGACTGAAGTTTCTCATGTGTCCAGCTGACACTGGAGTAACCCAAGATGTTTACTAACCCCTGACCACCTTGTGAGCCTGTGCAAGTAGTTACAGGACTTGAAAGGACCCAAAGAAAAAAAGCAAGCTCTGGGAACTAAAACGTGGTGTGATCATTGAACAAACACCCTAGTCAACATGCAGTCACCCGTGGAGGATAGTTGCTTAGTTGCTCCAAGTGTTTGAACCTTTGTGCCATCACTAACTGAACACTAAGACAGACAGAGGTACAGCTCCTGTCAAGTTAAAAGAGAATCAAAAGGGGCCAAGTGGTGGTGCACCTGGTTGAGTGCACACATTACAGTGCATAAGGACCCAGGTTCAAGCCTCTGGTCCCCATCTGCAGGGGGAAAAGCTTCAGGAGTGGTGAAGCAGGGCTGCAGATGTCTCTCTGTCTCTCTCCCTCTCTGTCTCTCAATTTCTCTCTGTCTCTATCCATAATAAATAAATAAAATTAAAAAACAGAATAGAATCAAAATGTTTGACCAGAGACATAAGTGACCATGGGTTACCATGAAAACAGATATCATAAGTTATGTCCAGACAAGCTCCAAAATCAAGAAGTAAGAACCATACACACAAGACTGACGACTACCACTAGTTACCAAATACATAGGCTAGTAGGTAGGTAGACAAACAGGCAGGCAAGCACTTATTATGTTGTATGGTCAGATATGATCTGTGCAAAACAAGTATTACCAGGTTTTTATAAACAGGTAGAAGATAAAAAGTAAGCAGAAAGTCTTTATAAATTGTCAAGAAAGGAAAGGTCAGTAGAAACTATCTTTTATATCTACCAATGCTTAATTCAGCACAAAAAAAATGTCTCAGTAGTGTCCTTTCAAATATGTTGCAAGATAAAGTTCTTGTGGAAGCTATAAGGACAGGATAACAAGACTATAACACAAATATTTCAACAAGAATATAGAAGTTAGAAAAAAAAATCTCTGGAGTTGAAGAACAAACAAACAATCAACAAAAATATTTGGTACTACGCCAGCTGATCTTAACCAAATCAGTGCAACCAGTACTACCTTGACATATTTCACTTTGGACTACGTCCAGAGACGCCAGGCCTGGGATGTCAACCCTCCACCTCCAATGGTCTGGTGGGACCTTTCCCAGCTCATAGAATCCCTAAGTTCCATCTTGGGTGGTGCACTTCCTAACAAAGTTACAGAACCGAGATACAGACCAGGGCCCATGGGATAGGGCACGTGTGCATATGAATCCATAAGTTAGGGGGAAATATAGACCTTAAAGTAAAAGTGTGTGGTGGTCTACAGTGACTCAGTAAGTGCAGCAAGCAAGTAGAAAAATAAAAAAAAGACATCATAAAGGACTTAATCAAATAGTTTCTTTAAAAAAAATTTTTTTTATCTTTATTTATTTACTGGAAGAGACAGCCAGAAATTGAGAGGGGGGAGGGGGAGATGGACAGAGGGAGAGACAGAGAGACACCTGCAGCCCTACTCCACCACTCATGAAGCTTTCCCCTTGCAGGTGGGGACCAGGGGCTTGAACCTGGGTCCTTGTGTACTATAATGTGTGCACTCAACCAGGTGTGCCACCGCCTGCCCCCAATCAAATAGTTTCTACTTAGACCTAGAAACCATCCTCACCTACTTCCTATTTCACTCCCCTCAATCACTGTAACTGTAACCCTGTCAGATAAAGTAAGGACGATACAAGCTAGGTAAAGGCAAGAGACTGGCACACTTTAACAATAGCCCTTTGAATCATTACCAGGACACCCCATCATCCGGGGCCCTAGTCAGGGAATCCTAGGATTCCCACACAGACATGATGAGCCTAGACCTCTAACAGATGCCTCTTTCCACCATTATGGGTCACCTCCATCAGAAACAACGTCATAAACCCTCTGTGGGCCTCTATAGGACCTTGCCCTCAACATAGAGTAACAATGATAGAAACTGCCCCCCTCTCTGAAGGGAGGCTGGGGTAACATACCCTGTCACTCAAGGAAGACGGGTCCTGCAATCAGAGCAGCCTAGAATGTTCCCAGCTACAACCATGGAATTCGAGGTCAGACTGGCAGGGATGCAGAGATCAAACAGGCTCCTGTGCTAATCATGAATGGACATGGGCCCTAGGTCAGGTCTTTGGGGTTTACAGTTAAGGGTCTTTATAGACTTTTCCCACATTTGGGAGCTACTCTCTGCCCTGATCCAACTTTCTGATCCTATTTCCAACTCTGACACCATCTTTCCAGATAATACTTTTAGTAAATTAGTAAAGTCACGGGCCCCTCGGAATGAACTTAAAATAGACTTCCTAGCTTTTTCCAAAAGGTAGACCCAAATTTCATCTGTTATGTTCTTACCTTTCTGTTCCTGATTATTAAGCAATTTGTTCTGCTTTATATCTTAATGCTTTTTCAGCCACCAAATTGCAGACGCTACCATGACACCAACCTGACCTCCCTGGGCAGACGCCCTCACCATGTGTCCTGGAGTCTCCCCTCCCCAGAGCCCTGCCCCACTAGGGACAGACAGAAACAGGCTGGGGGTGTGGGTCCACCTGCCAACACCCATGTCCAGTGGAGAAGCAATGACAGAAGCCAGACCTCCACCTTCTGCTCCCCATAAAGAATCTGGGTCCAGACTCCCAGAAGGGTAAAGAACAGGGAAGCTTCCAATGGAGGGGATGGGACACGGAGCTCTGGTGGTGGGAACTGTATGAAATTGTATCCCTCTCATCCCACAGTCTTGTTGATCATTATTAAATCACTAATAATAATAAAAAAGGAACTGAACACTTAACCCCCGAAAACGTGGCATTAAGTAGGCCATCCAAAACTTGTACATAGGACTCAACCTGGAGCCCATGTGACTGTATGGAATTACTTCCTCTTTATACATCATCAGGGAATTGGACTGGAGAGTGAAATGTGAGAACTCAAGTTTTAAGAAAACTCGAATTCTTGCTACTGGAAAAGGTGTTTTGGGCTGAAAAGAAAAATGGCACTGGGGGTCCCCTAGAGTCCTTCGGGAGAAATAAGAGATGTCAGAGATGGAAACTGCAGGCGAATAGGAAAATCTTACAAAAGGCATTTTATCATTCCTTTTCATAAGTTAAAAAAAATCCAGAAGGTATAAAATAATTATGTTTTGTAGAAATTTATTTTTATTTTTTATATTTTATTTATTTATTTTCCCTTTTGTTGCCCTTGTTGTTTTTATTGTTGTTGTAGTTATTGTTGTTGTTATTGATGTTGTCGTTGTTGGATAGGACAGAGAGAAATGGAGAGAGGAGGGAGAGACAGAGAGGGGGATAGAAAGACAGACACCTGCAGACCTGCTTCACTGCCTGTGAAGCGACTCCCCTGCAGGTGGGGAGCCGGGGGCTCGAACCGGGATCCTTATGCCGGTCCTTGTGCTTCGCATCACGTGTGCTTAACCCGCTGCCCTACCACCCAACTTCCTAAAATAATTATTGTAACACTATCCTGCTCTGTTACAGCACATGTAACCTACCATAGAGCAAAAGGAAGCCCAGGCACAAAAAGCTTCATTTTCTTCCTTTCTTCTCCAACCAGGAGAACTCTTATGTTTTGTCAGACACATCATTATTAATATAACAACAAACTACAAAAAGCTACAGTGAGTGTTGTAATTTCTAAGGCAACTACTAAGAAAAAAATATAAGTATCTAAGAAGAAACCAGAAAGGAGTGTGCAAAGGAATTTGGTATTCAGATCATTCAAAAGCATAAAGCAGAGGGTGATGCAGAAAATATTAGAAGGGTAAATGCAAATTAAACCATATTTATATTACATTAAATATAAATAGTATAAATACCCCCAAGCAAAAGGTAGAGATTGTAGAGTGGGTATGTAAACAAAATTACAACTACATAAGGCCAAAAAAATTTCAGATCGACCTTACAAACAAGAAGCATAACAAAACTGCAGGGCCTGGGAGTCAGGCGGTAGCGCAGCGCATTAAGCGCACGTGGCGCAAAGCGCAAGGACCGGCATAAGGATCCCGTTTCGAGCCCCTGGCTCCCCACCTGCAGGGGAGTCGCTTCACAGGTGGTGAAGCAGGTCTGCAGGTGTCTGTCTTTCTCTCCCCTTCTCTGTCTTCCTCTCCTCTCTCCATTTCTCTCTGTCCTATCCAACAACGATGACATCAATAACAACAACAATAATAACTACATCAATAAAACAACAAGGGCAACAAAAGGGAATAAGTAAATATAAAAAAAGAAAACTGGAGGGCTATACTGATCAATGTAAGACAAAATCAACATAGGGACAGTAGAGCTTACCAGGAACAAGGAGAACTATTTAATATAAATAGTCAAAAAAAAAAATCAGCACACTGCCAGCCATGCACCTCATTTGGGTAGTGTACCTGTTTTGCTATGTACATGACTCAGGTTTGAGCAGGGCCCTACAGAGCAAACTGTGCTGAAAATGTCAGTCTGCGGGGCTGGGGTGCGGATTCACCTGCCAAGGCCCATGTCCAGCAGAGAAGTACTTACAGAAGCCAGACCTTCCACCTTCTGCTCCCCATAAAGAGTTCTGGTGCGGACTCCCAGAGGGAGAGAAACGTTAAGGGAAGATGACCAGAGGGCTCTGAATTTCAGTTCCATCAGGTCCCAGAGACACAAGAGGAAAAAAAGGCAGGAGACTGGGTAGTAACACGTGTAGGTGTGACTGAGAAAGGAAGGGAAGGCAGGACCACAGAGAAAAAGGGGGCAAACACACACACACTCACACACACACACTCACACACACACACACACTCACACACACACACACTCACACACACACACTCACACACACACTTACACACACTCATACACACTCACACTCACACTCACACACAATCACACACACACTCACACACACTCACACACACTCACTCACGCAGACACACTCACACATGCACACACACACTCACACACACACTCACACTAACACACACACTCACACACACACTCACACACACTCACACACACTCACTCACGCAGACACACTCACACATGCACACACACACTCACACACACACTCACACTAACACACACACTCACACACACTCACTCACGCAGACACACTCACATGCACACACACACTCACACACACACTCACACTAACACACACACACTCACACACTCTCTCTCACACACAATTACACTCACACACACTCACACACATGCACACACACTCACACACTTAACACACACTCACACACACACACACACACTCACACACACTCACACACACACACTCACACATACACACACACTCACACACACACTCACACACACACACACACATAGACAGAAATAGAAATAATAGTTAACCCATATCTGCAACTTTGGGAGAACTATTGTAGCTTCCAATGGAGGAGACTGGGATTCTGGTGGTAATCTTATAATCTTGTAAATCAATATGAAGTCACTAATAAAATAAAAAAAAAAGTCAGTGTGCAGTGGTAAGTACCACAACGAATCAAAAAGATAAGATAATGACACATTGTTGAAGAAGTTTCCCAATGCCAAACTTGTTGATATTTGTTGTTAGAAAATCTGTTGATTTTAACCAAAGCCTCCACGTTTACAAAACATGTCTGGTCAGGTGCACTGCTGTGTCTAAAGCTACCACTGGGCTGCCCAGCAAGAAAGGCTTCAGTCAGACTCCTCTGTCACAGCTCCCAGCTTAAGGCAGAAGGTTGACAAGTGTTAACTATCAGCCCATAGGCCTAGAGATAGTGCAAAAATGTATTTATCTGAAACTCTGATGTTTGGCTTCTGGAAGGGCTTAGAGGCTGTGCGGGGGTGGGGGGTGGGGTGTGGGGGGAGATCTGAGGATAAACAAATATTTCTTGGGGCTTCAAAGATTTCAAAGATGTGCACTTGAGGTAGTGGCATTTAGATGAAGACGGCTGTAGTTAAGGTTTAACATATTCCTGATATCTTCCCCCCACCTTGGAAGTTATTTCTGCCTTGACATTTGCTCCAGAAGTATGTTTATTTAAAACATCTTTGATGGTTTTCCTTCCTTTTGATGTGATGCACGGCTTTTTTTTTTTTTTTTTTTTTGCCTCCAGGGTTATAGCTGGGGCTCTGTGCCTGCACTATGAATCCACTGCTCCCAAAGGCCAGTTCTTCCATTTTGTTGCCCTTGTTATTGCCATTGCTATTACTGTTATTGCTGTTGTTGCTGTTGGATAGGACAGAGAGAAATGGAGAGAGGCGGGGAAGACAGAGACGGAAAGAGAAAGACAGACACCTGCAGACCTGCTTCCCTGCCTGTGAAGCGACTCCCCTGCAGGTGGGGAGCCAGGGGGCTTGAACTAGAATCCTTCTGCTGGTCCTTGCGCTTTGTGTCAAGTGTGCTACTGCCCGGCCCCCTGATGCATGGTTTTACCAATAAATGTTCTGACTCAGGGGATTCTGATGAGGGTTGCACACCTGACACTGTCCCATCTCGGACGTCTGGCTGCTGTCCCCCCAAATCTCTTCAGATGAGCTGTGTGTGACTGAAGTTATAGTCTCTCAGCCCAGACACACATCAGATCCCAGGGTCCTGGCTCTCTACCTATGTATTAGCCATAACACCTTTTTTAAAAAAATATTTTATTTATTTTTGAGAAAGAGAGGAAGAGAAAGAACCAGACATCACTGTGGCACATGTCCTGCCGGGAATCGAACTCATCCTTGAAGAGTCCAAGGCTTTATCACTGTGCCACCTCCGGGACCACCCTTTTTTTTTTTCAATATTATTTATTTCCTTTTTGTCCCCCCACCTTTTTATTGTTATTGCTGTCATCGTTGTTGGATAGGACAGAGAGAAATGGAGAGAGGATGGGAAGACAGAGAGAGGGAGAGAGAGACAGACACCTGCAGACCTGTTTCACTGCCTGTGAAGCGACTCCCCTGCAGGTGGGGAGCCGGGGGCTCGTACCGGGATCTTTATGCTGGTCCTTGCGCTTTGCGCCACCTGCGCTTAACCCGCTGCGCTACCGCCCGACTCCCCTTTTGTTTTGTTTTATAAGTAGCTTTATACTAAGTCAGAGACCAATTAGAAACAGTTTTTTGTCTAGAAAAATGCCTTGTAATGTGCTCAAAAACTGATTTTTATGTTTAGATTTCTTCCCGGTTTTTAGGGATAGCAGCATGATATATATCTTTTCCAGTTACTTCATATGTAGCATATTTCTCCTAGTAAACATGCACACCTTCTATCTTTGGGGTTGACAAGATCATAGCTTCAAAGATAAACCTGAAATAATGAGAGCTCCCAGGATTATCTTTGGATGTCCAAGATACTGACCTAACTTGCACACGATCAGAACAAACCTAGGTCTGACCCAACAAGTCATCCAGTATTTCGGTCTGTATCAGTATTTGTAAAACGGAAATGACAACACTGCTATTTTCACAGTTATTCTGGTTTTCAACTCTCTCTCTCTCTCTCTGTCCCTCCCTGTAACAGTGCTCAATTTCCAATAACAGCTTAATCAATCAGTCTCCTGCATTTCTTCTGCACGGCAATTCATTTTCAGGGAAACGCGCCCAACAGTAAGAAGAGGAAACTGCTCAGCTTTTTCTTATTGTTCAATTTCTCTACCGCTGGATTCTTGTGAATAAAGAAATATGCAATATACCTTGAGTTTATTTTTAAATCCTCTATTTTAAAATCAGAATATTTTTCAATTGCTAAAGAAAACCCTTTCTAGAGAAGGAAAGGAAAAAAAAGGCACACATTCAAGTACAATTACTTTGCTGATCAGCTGTTCCTCAGTGATTTTATTGTAAAGATCTATATTTAAATACTTTCAGAAATGTCCTTGGCTAGATAGTGTGCTTTTGTAATGTAAACCGTTGGGAATGCTCTTATAAAAGATGTTGGGAATCTTACACATAACTGCAATTTCACAATTTTGTGTTTGTTAGCAGAAAATAAACACTATTATTATGCTGTCTAACGTGCCCGTTACTTTTCTCCTCTAGCAAGTGCAAATGTGTGGAAAACCTATTGGTGTCTGGAGCTTTAACGGTGGAATCTTGACTTTTCCACATACGAGAAGCCTAATACATAGATGCATTTTTATTTTTAATTCTCTTCATTTATTTTTATTTATTTATTTTCCCTTTTGTTGCCCTTGTTTTTTTTTTTATTGTTGTTGTAGTTATTATTGTTGTTGTTGATGCCGTCATTGTTAGATAGGACAGAGAAATGGAGAGAGGAGGGGAAGACAGAGAGGGGGAGAGAAAGACAGACACCTGCAGACCTGCTTCACCGCCTGGGAAGCGACTCCCCTGCAGGTGGGGAGCCAGGGGCTCGAACCAGGGTCCTTACACCGATCCTTGTGCTTTGTGCCACCTGCGCTTAATCCGTTGTGCCACCGCCCGGCTCCCCATCCCCAGCTTTCTATGACTATCCAGTGTTCATCCTTCTCCTTCCGACTTACTTCCCACCTCACGATTGCCTCCAGGTTAGAGCCAAACACAACAGCAAACACAAGATTTTTGTCCTTGTCATAGCAGTGTAGTGCTCTGTGTTTGCACAGGGTTACAGACAGCACCGCCGTGAACACAGGGGTGCACAGACCTCGTGAGATAGGTGCCTTCATGGACCACTCACCTGTTCCTGGACATTTGGGTTATATCCCATGCCTCCCCACACACAGCGCCCACAACCACCCCCTGCCACCATGAACATCGGTGTGCGTAGATGGCTTCTTTTCTCAGTCAGTTTCCTTCCTCTGACGAGGCAGAGTCTCTTGGTCTCTCCTGGTCATACCCTTTGGACTGTGAATTTCTCTGCTGTTGTTGGCCAAAGGCAACCGTTCAACCTAAGGACGGTGGTTTCAGACCAGGGCCGTGCCCGCGGCTTCCGAGATGGAGAGGCAGACAGAGCAAGGAGCAGACAAGGAGGCCTCTCTCAGAGGGTTTTTCGGGGCTGCAGGTAGCAAGAGGGGGGAGGGAGAGGATACCATGACCTCAAACAGAACTTTTCTCTGATTCTAATCCAGAAGGAACCCAGGAAGCTCCCGACAAAGACAGCTGCAGAAAATGATGGTGGAGCTGTTGCTACTGAGTCTGCTTTGCTGTCAGAAGATTATCAAAAGGCGCTGCTCTGTGGTCCGGGAGGTGGCGCAGTGGTAAAGCTTTGGACTCTCAAGCATGAGGTCCCGAGTGAGTTCGATCCCTGGCAGCACATGTGCCAGAGTGATGTCTGGTTCTTTCTCTCTCTCCTCCTGTCTTTCTCATAAATAAATAAAAATCTTAAAAAAAAAAAAAAAAGACGCTGCTCTAGTCTTAAAGACATTGTCACAGACTGAAGGGCAGTAGAAGTCAACAGGACAACAAATTCAGACCTCAGCCTCCCCCATCTCCTCCTCCTCCTCCTCCTCCTCCATCTCCTCCTCTAACTCCTTTTTCACTTCCAACTCCTCCTTCCCCTCCTCTCCCTCCCCCTCCTCCTCCCCTTCCTCCTTCTCCTCCCCACCCCTCAACTCCCTCTCTCTCCTCCTCCTACTTCTTTCCCCTCCCCTTTCTTTCTCTTTCCTAGGCTGGCTGTGAGGCCAGTTCTTCTTCCTGTTTATGGATTTCACACACTCTCTTCGTTGTGGTAATGACTCATCTCATTCTATAAGAGATTCTCATAAGTACACACACACACACACACACACACACACTCTATGAAAAAGGACAAATGCAATTCAAGAGAATGTACCTCACCAAGAAAAGGGACCAGAAATACAACTTTCAAAGAAGAAATATAGTTGAAAAGGAATTAAAAAAAAAAAAGATGGGGCCAGGCAGGGGCACACCTTGTGCTCACATGACAGTGCACAAAGGACCCAGGTTCAAGCCCCCTGGTCCCCACCTTTAGGGGGGAAAAGCTTTATGAGTGGAGAAGCAGGGCTGCAGGTGTTTCTCTGTCTCCCTCTCTATCTCTCCCACCTCTCTCAATTTCTCTGTCTCTATGCAATAAACAAACAAACAAGCAAACAAACAAACAAAAAGATACTACTTGCTTCAGGATCTTAATGTTGTCAGGGGGGAATAAATGACCTGAAGAGATATCATTTGTGTAGCAGAAGGACAGATGGCAGGATGAAGTGAAATGAGGTGTTATTGCAGACACCCAGGAAGAGGACAGACTCCAGGACGCAGGACTGACAAGAATCCTCCCGTGTGCACTGTGCACTGTCGCTGGGAAAGAAGCAGGGACAAAGGACATGGCAACGTGGAAAGCTTGCCCTGTGTGACAGTGTGACTGGTTCAGCAGCGGGGATGCCCCGTGAAGTGAATCAGGCAGAGAGTGACCCACACTGTGTGATGATTACGCTCACACGTGATGCACAGAGGAAACAGGCCCACATCTGAACTGAATAGGAAGACCATGCATGGAGGATGGGAAAGGAGGGGGAAGGGGCCTGGTCTGCGGGGACACAGGAGTTAGGAATGTCACAACGGGGCTGGGCAGTGGCGCACTGGATTAAGCGCACATGGCGCAAAGCACAAGGACTGGTGTAGAGATCCCGGTTCGAGCCCCCACCAGGCTCCCCACCTGCAGGGGAGTCGCTTCACAGGCGGTGAAGCAGGTCTGCAGGTGTCTGTCTTTCTCTCCCCCTCTCTGTCTTCCCCTCCTCTCTCCATGTCTCTCTGTCCTATCCAACAACAGCAAGGGCAACAGAAAGAGGGAAAAATGGCCCCCAGGAGCAGTGGATTCGTAGTGTAGGCACTGAGCCCCAGCAATAACCTTGGAGGTATATAAAAAAAAGAATGTAACAACATCATAACAACACATATGCAAGGAAGGTTAAGCATGTGGACACGGAGAAGAGATAGCAAATTAACAGTTCTTTATCATTATGATTATGATTATCATTGTTGATTAGAGATAGCCAAAATCAAGAGGAAGGGGGAGACAGAGAGGGAGAGAGACAGACAGACACCTGCAGCCCTGCTTCACCACTCCTGAAGGAAGCTTTCCCCCTGCAGGTGGGGACCAGGGGCTTGAACCCGGGTCCTTGTGCACTGTAATGTGTGTGCTTAACCAGGTGTGCCACTGCCTGGCCCCCAAATTAGAAGTTCTTAGAAATTATAAAATACTATTGTATTAAATGAAAATTAAATACTAACTAATTAAAAAAGTAGTGGTCCGGAGTAAGGGTTTTATTTATGTATTTTTAAAAAATCTATTACATTTCTAAAAAAAAAAAAGAGAAAAAATGTTGAGTTATGACATCACATATCATAATTATCTATTTTTGATTTTAATAGAAAGAGAAAAATGTCTAAACACTCTAAGTGAGGGACACAAGTTGCTTATGTACTTGCAAAATCAAAAGACTTCTCACATAAAAATGGATTTCAGGGGGCCAGGCAGTGGCATACCTGGTTAAACACACAAAGTACTCAGCGTAAGGACCTGTCTGTGCAAGGTTCTGGGTTCCAGCCCCTGGCTCCCCACCTGCAGGGGGGACGCTTCACGAGCAGTGAAGCAGGTCTTCAGGTGTCTGTCTTTCTTTTTCCCTCTCTATCCTCCCCATCTTTCTCAATTTCTCTCTGTCTTAGCCAATAACACGGGGGAAAAAAATGGCCAACAAGAGCAGTGGATTCGTAATGCTGGCACCGAGCCCCAGCGATCACACTGGAGGCAAAAAATAAAATAAAATGGGTCTCATTTTGCAAAGGCTCCAGGAAGGACTTTGGACATGAAATTCTATACCCAGCCCGGCTGCCATGTAGAATGATACAGAATTAACAGAGAGGTGTTTACAGCAAGGTAAAGTAAGGACGAGTAAGTCTTCAGTGACCCCCCAATAAAATGTTAGAGAAGGCGCTCTTACATACTAAGTGACCACTACAGGTGAAGGACTCCAGAGAATAGGAGCTCGGCAGAGTAAGAATTGCCGGTGAGTGCTGATACTAGTTAGCTAAGAAGATATAACTCTAGGTCTAAAATGCTGCAGCTTGGGCTATCATCACAATACAGGTACTTTGGGTAATTATTTACAGACAGTATTATTGCGAGGTTAGGCTAGTACAGTCCCAACAATAATTTCTATTTATTTCTTGACAATAAATCAAGAAAGCCTTGAGGGCTGGAATAAACAGGAGCCACCAGCTCCTCATCAATTATAGAAAGGGCAATTTTATTATTTCATTCTGAACTCTGATCACTTAAAAAATATAGTCCAAAAATGGGGGGAGGAAAGTGATAGTTATTTTCTTTTAAAAAATATTTTATTCACTTATTGGAGACAAAGAGAAATTGAGAGGGGGAGGGAAGATGAAGGAGAGAGACAGAGAGAGACAGAGAGACACCTGCAGCCCTGCTTCACCACCTGCAAAGCCTTCCCCCTGCAGATGGGGACCAGGGGCTTGAACCCGTGTCCTTCTGTATTGTAGCATGTGCGCTCAACCAGGTGCACCACCATCTGGACCTGAAAGTCATTTTCTAAAACACAGCAGAAAACAAAACATGTCTGTTGTTACAAAATAGAAAACAGAAGTAGCATTGAAACACAAAGACTGACACTGAAATGTAAGTGACATTTAGGACACATTTTGGTGATTTTGTAATTAGTTTAATTAATATGTTCCTTTAATTAAAGGACCCAGGTTCAATTCCCCCGCTCTCCACCTGCAGGGGGAAAGCTTCATGAGTGGTGACGCAGATGTCTCTCTCCCTCTCTTTATCTCTCTTCCCTCTCTCAATTTCTGTCTGTATGTAATAAATAAATACATAAGTAATTAAAATATTCAAAATAAATAAATACATTTTATGGGGGGCCTAGCAGTTGACAGCACCGTTGCTGATACCTCCAAACAATTTCTCACCTCGCCATGACAGGTGTCTGCAAGACATTCTCAGCTCTAACTTATATTTTTTCTTTCCTCACGCACCAGGGGCCCAAGGGCCTCTCTAGTCCTCTTTAAAATCCCTCACTGGGAGTCGGGCCCTGGCGCAGCGGGTTAAACTCACGTGGCGCAAAGCGCAAGGACCGGCGTAAGGATACTGGTTTGAGCCCACGGCTCCCCACCCGCAGGGGGGTCGCTTCATAGGCGGTGAAGCAGGTCTGCAGGTGTCTGTCTGTCTTTCTCTCCCCCTCTCTGTCTTCCCCTCCTCTCTCCATTTCTCTCTGTCCTATCCAATATGAACGACATCAATAACCACAACAATGTTAAACAAAAAGGGCAACAAAAAGGAAAATAAATAAATATAAAAAACTTTATTTTCATCAGTGATTTAACGATGGCTTACAAGATCTTCAGATTACTGGGGAACAGTCCCACACTGCACTCACCACAACAATTCTGTGCCCTTTCCTGACTCTCTACTTTGTCCTTAAAAATCATCATCATCTTTTTCACAGTCTTAGCAATGGTTTCAGCACTTTTTTTTTTTTAACATGTTCATGTATTTTAGTTCCTTATGTTACATATATGAGAGAGAGAAAATAAACCTCTGGTAGTTGACCTTCAGAGAAATAAATGCAGGTCACTTGGTAACAGATATGAGCTATAGCAACAAGAATCCGTGAACACTGACACCGTCTTCAAGAACCTCAAGGCAGCACACATAAGAATAATGATGAAAGCAAAAAAATCAATTAAGACAAAACGATATTTAAAAGGACACAGAAAACTGTATGACATGTGTTACACATAAAAACATACAACTTATATACTGTGCGTGCGTGTGTGTGTGTGTGTCGTTTAAAACCTGTTTTGTCAGAAGGATGAATATGGGATGATCTCACTCTCAGGGCTGATTTCAACTCAGAAGTTGAAAAACAAGATCAGAAGAGCAAACACAAGTAGAACCTGAACTGGAATTGGCGTAGTGCACCAAAGTAAAAAGATTCTGGGTGGGGGAGAATACAGGTCCAAGAAGGATGACAGAGGACCTAGTGGGGGTTGCATTGTTATATAGAAAACTGGGAAATGTGATGCATGTGCAAACTATTGTATTTATTGTTGAATGTAAAACATTAAGTCCCCAATAAATTTAAAAACTTAAAAAAAAATTTAAAAACTATTTTTGTCACACTACTCTTTGCTTGAACATCTTTTTATTTTTTAAAAAAATTATTTATTAAAAGGAAACACTGACAAAACCATAGAATAAGAGGGATAGAACTCCACACAGTTCCCACCACCAGAACTCCGTATCCCGTCCCCTCCCCTGACAGCTTTCCTATTCTTCATCCCTCTGGGAGCATGGACCCAGGGTCACTGTGGGATGCAGAAGGTGGAAGGTCTGGCTTCTGTCATTGCTTCCCTGATGAACATGGGCGTTGGCAGGTGGATCCATACTCCCAGGCTGCCTCTCTCTTTCCCTAGTGGGGTGCTTGAATATCTTCTGTCCACTTCTTCCCCCCTTTCATGTTTTAGGCTGGTCACGTTTTTCTGTATCACCATGCTGAAAGCTAAATGTTCCTTGTTTCTTTCTTTATGCCACTCTTTACAAGAATTCTCACAAGGTGAGTCTTACCATAGCAAACTCATTTAGTGTTTGGCTGCCTGGTACTGTCTTGATTTCTCCTTCATATCCGAATGATAGTTTTGCAGGGTAAGTATGTGTGCCTGGGAGTGGGTGTCTTTTTTAAAGATCTTTATTTATTGGATAGAGACAGCCAGAAATCGAGAGGGTAGTGGAGATAGGGAGAGAAAAAGAGAGACACCTGCAGCCCTGCTTCACCACTTGCAAAGCTTTCCCTCTGCAGGTGGGGACCAGGGGCTCGAACCTGGGTCCTCGAGCACCGTAACGTGTGCGCTCAACCAGGTGTGCCACCACCTGGTTCCTTTTGTGTCTTTTAAGATCTTGAAGATGCCACCCTAGCTTCTCCTGGCCTCCACAGTTCCCACAGAAGAGTCAGATGCAAGTGTAATTAGATCACCTTGATAAGCCACTTTCTCCTTTGGCCTGGCAGCTTGTACAATTTGCTCTTTGTTCTTGACTTTGGACAACTTCACAATGATATGTCTTAGAGTATGTCTATTTTGGTTTAGGGATTTGGGTGTTCTTTGTGATTTCTGGATATTTACATCCTGACCAAATCCTAGATCCGGAAAATTATCCATTGCCCCGCCCCCCCTTTGAATGTGGTTTCTAGTCCCTTATTTCCTTCCTCTCTGAGATCCCAAAGTAACTGATATTTGCTTTTCTTCACCCCATTTTGGATGGAGCTGGAAGGAATCATGTGAAGTGAGATCAGCCAGAAACAAAAGAATGAATATGGGATGGTCTCACTCATGGCCAGAAATTGAAAAATAAGATCAGAAGGGAAAACACTAAGCAGAACTTGGACTGGAGCTGGTGTACTGCACCAAAGTCAAAGACTGGGGTGAGTTGGGGGGAGGGTTCAGGTCCTGGAACAGGATGGCGGAGGACCTAGTGGGGGTTGGATGGTTATGTGGGAAACTGGGAAATGTCACGCATGTACAAACAACTGTATTTACTGTTGAATGTAAAACATTAATTCCCCAATAAAGAAATTGAAAGAGAAAAAAGAAAGACAACTGGGAAATGTTACGCATGTCTCATGATCGTATTTGACCGTCGACAGTAAGCCATCAATCCCCCGGTAAAGAAATTATATATGTATGCCCGAGTCGGGGGCTGGTGGGGGAGGGTATCCCAGACCTTCACTCCTCAGACGGATTCCTGAAAGTATACAATCTTCTGTGAGCTCACCGCTACTTTTCACCTGCAGACTCCTCTGACGCACTTCTCCCAGGGTCTCTATGGCAGCTGGGACACCTTAGAGTTTGGGTGAC